>NW_009697564.1:0-1110 GCF_000703405.1 Apaloderma vittatum | reverse complement strand
ACAGCAGTTTTTGATTTACTAGCAGGAACATGGTCCCCACATAATCCTATACTGATATTCCTCAATGGGCACTGGCTCATGGGAATTTTGCAACTCCAAAACCGGTTTTCCTCTTGGTTTGGGAGCTGTCTCTGTTATTTTCAATAGTCATACCTTCATGGATTTCCATGAATTTCTACTGAAATTCAAATTCTAGGTGCAGGCACCTTGTTGCTCAGCCCATGGAAAAAAAAATAACCAACAAGCTACAATCCCATCTGCACAGCAGGACTTGTCATTATCTCATTAATCAAAGCAAGCACTGTCAAATGACCTGCTGAAAGGGGACTTATATATATATACATCAAGCTTTCACCGATTAACAAATTGCTCATTGCCTAATTCATTAAACAGTAGGAAGTATAAATGAAGCTTTAAATTTAGCAGAGATGCTACTGCTAATTATTAACCACAGTCTCCCATCAAGCAGTTCCTTGTCGTTCTAGTGAACACTATGAACAAAAGAGGATAAAATATAATCAGATTGTAATCTAATGATAACCAGCCAAATAAGTATGTGGTCATTTTGTCAAAAAGATCGACTGGCTTTATCTTGCTATTGTAATTAACTGAGGTTTCACTGCTTAAAAATAACATATATTATTCCCATATCACATGTCTCACTGTCACAAATAAGGATGGAAGTGTTCTCGGCACCTGAAGAAGAAGCACTGCTGAGGGACGTAATCTCGTTTCCTACCCTTGTACCCCTTTTTGTGATAAGGGACAATTATCTTCACAGGAAAGAAACTCCTCCCATGACTCAGGTTTGACTCTTCTCACAGCCGAAGGAGTTGTTTTGTGTAGATGCTAGACAATTTATTGCTCTATGTGCTCAGTTCAAAAGTGAATGTGAGCAACTCTTCTCTGCCATACTCATTAAATACAAAAGGCAGATCGATATCCAATTGCTCTGCCTAGGTAGCGAGCTAGTCGTTTCAAAATTACCTCTCAAGCTGATGTCGAGGCCACTGGCTTCTCCCTCTGAATGATGAAATTGTTAAGGTAACTGCTGCCTTTGGGAACCCCAGAGTATAGCGAAAGCCAATGTTTGCAGTTGTCACTTTTCCC
>NW_009697563.1:8704-9746 GCF_000703405.1 Apaloderma vittatum | reverse complement strand
GATGATCTCTAGAGGTCCCTTCCAATCCCCATTTTGTGATTCTGTGATCCTGTGATCCTGTGATTCTATCATTCTGCGATTCTGTGATCTATTGATTTTTTTTGCATGGTCAGACTCTTGCAAGTCTAGTGTTTGAGTGTGTCAGACTCCACACTCAAAGAGCTGCCTGCTTCCAATCGCTTGCTCACTTGTCATTTTTGAAACCACGGAAGCAGTTCTATCAAGTCTACCAAAGTCACTTCTAATAAAATAGTGCTTTCTGATGGAAAGTTAAGACAAAAGTGAGACCTTAAGTCATCCTCCCCCTTGCCTCTATGCACCTCAGTATCATGAGAATCCAGGCTGTGACTCTTGTGGGTTTTTTTTATTCCGTTGTTTGTCTGAATAGAAAATTAGGAACTTAATTATCTACACACTGCAGCAAGAGCATTCAGCTTCTGGATCACATCTATCTCATCAGTGCTGACCGCACTCAAAAGTAAGAATGTGCAGTCTGCCACCAAACTAATTACCAAATACAAACTGCAAATGCAGTAACTCTAGAGCTCGAGGCTGTGCTGCAGTGAACACAAACTTGTCCACTGGATCTGCACGGAGAGGCAGAAGAGTGTCCCCAGAATCTCTCTCTGGCTGCACCTCAGTCACATACCACCCAGTGGCACAGTCGGGAACTGTATTTCCCATTTATTTGGGAATACTTTGTGGATGCAGTAATATATCCCTGAACTGTATTTTGAGGGGGATCTTCTTTTGCCTTCCAAGCCCAGCTCAAAATTTCACTAACTTCTACAGCGCTTTAGAATAAATCAGAGCTCAAAAGAAGCCTTTATGAATTGCTATTAAAATCTGCATGTGAAAGGATATGCTTCCCCTCACTAAAGTGTACAGGTGCTCTAATAAGGCTGTAAACACGGGCTAGACATGGCCATCACTAGGTTCAAAACCACCAAGGGCTGTGTGCAAGGAATGCATTCTCACTGACATCATGCAAAGTGAATGAAAGACATAATTAGCATGAAAGCATCTCAGGGCTCATCCAGTG
>NW_009697563.1:0-8673 GCF_000703405.1 Apaloderma vittatum | reverse complement strand
AGCAGGATTTTCTTCAGCAGCTTTAAAAAGTGCAGAGTAAGACCCCAAAGGAGATGCAGGAGCCCGCTGTTACCATAGCTCGGGGTCTGCTTTGCAGGGGCTGCTCCACGTGCGTAGAATTTGCTTCCATGGGATGTGGCAAGAAGCATTTGCTGGTTAAGGAACCGGATGAGACCCAAAAGATCTGATTTCAGGTTTTATTTCTGCTATAGACTTCCTCTGCAACCCTGGGAAAGTCACTTAACCGTGGGTGTCTGTCCCCAGCCATCCACCACCACCACCACTTCGTTTCGGGTGTCCAACTCTTCTAGCAAGACAGGACGGAGGATGTCTTGCTCAAAGTGCTCCCCGTACTTTGCACAGCATGGCCCCAGCACTGGCTGAAACCTCTGTGAAGCGAAAGCACTGGTATTTTCGAGCAGAGAACATTTTTCACATGGGATAAAAATTTTATTTTGCCTACTTGATTGGATAGTGCTCTGAGCTGCACCTACTCAGGAGTGAACCATCCCTACCTCTTACGATGACACTTCCAGCCTGATTAATCTAATACGCACAATAAATTTTAGTATGACAAAAGCCTGAAAATTGCTCTTTATCATTACTTGTATGTAATAGAGGGGTTTAAAATAAAATCTGTATTCTCTTCACCTTCTCCTGAACAGTAGTTGGTATTTGATATCAAGAGATTTTTCCCATTAAATTAATCAGAAGTAGTCAAGCTCTAGGTAACGTCTGGGGTTTTTTGAGGGGGCTAACTTCAGAATTAATACCAGTGAGTTTGAAAAGGGTATACATTTTTCATTATGTCAGATGAAAAGAACATCCTTCCTATTTGTATGATAGCGCAATAAAAGACATCACCAGTGACTTCAGCTCCTGGGTAATTTTTTACTTGTCTATCTGGTTCATTTTTCTTTGATCAAACAAAGACTGAAAATACTGTGGCATTTTACTACTTCAAAACTCAGACATACATAGACTTTATCCTTCTGAGGGAATATTGAAAACTACTGTCTGTTTGAGTTGCTTGAACTCTGCGGGTTTTGGAGAAGGACCCATTTCACGGAGCGTTACACAGCTGCATCACTGGTTCCTGCTGTTATTACCTCCCGCAGCCCTCCCCTGGTCCTGCCACAGCCAACACACAAGTGGGCTTGAATCAGGCAGTGACAGGCTGGGGATGGTTGCAATGCCCCAGTTTTACTGCCCAGCTACTTGAAAATAACCTTAATTTATTTTTTTCCCACCAGAGGAGAGAAATTCAAATGTCAGAAGTGGGTCGGGCTCCTTGGTCACTTCACTAGCCCCTCCAGCTGCCCGATCTTAATTCTTCCCCTGTGCTACCTGCCCACTTTGTCTTTCTCTTTCTACCTTCTTGCTTTGTTTATCTTCAAGCACTTCTCCTATTCCCACTCACTTCTCTATAATTCTTATTTATTTTCCTCCTTTGTCTCCAAAAGCAATGGCAAAGTTCTTAACTCTTTCTGCCTGAACTTCCTTTCCTTTATCTTGCTTCCTCTCCTTTCTGCAGCTTTGCATTCTTGCTTCTCTGCTCTCCGCCACATTTTGCAATGACTCCACATCTTTCCTTTCCTTCTCCATCACTGGCTCTTCCCCTTTCCCTCAGTTTTTCTCAGCTCTCAAGACTCTCCAGCCCTCAGTCTGTCCCCTCCGCTGAGGCTGCTGCTCGATGACAAGCCCACATCCTGAAGCTCTTTTTTTTTACCTTTCCCTCTGTCCCTCCAGAACTCTTGAGCCTCTTCACAGTTTTCTTATTCCACCAACACTGCTGCCTGAACCTCTGCTCCCAGATGTGTGCTCACAGCTGTACCTGCCCCTTCAAAACACTTTGCCCCTAATCTTTGACTTTTGCCTTGCCTTTCAACCACCTTGATTTCCATGATGAAGCTTTTCCTTCTGATGAAGCCTTCCCTGCAACCCATCCTCTTTCTTCTCACCATTAATTATCCTTGCTCTCGCCCTCATCTAAACTGCTCTCTGTCTCTTGCCTTTTTTAGACCGTAAGTGCTTTGGGACAAGGAACATGGATCATCTATGTTTATAAAGCGACTGGTAAATTTTGTGACACTGTATAAATATTTCCTTTATTAATTACAGTCTCCAGCACGAGGCTTTTCTTCAAAAAAGGTTTGTAGAAAGGAAATACATATTTTGGCAGCATCTCCTCGAGTGTGTTGACCTCACTTTATAATTTCCCTCCCAGCACAGGAAAGCACATACCTCAACGATCGCTATCGTGGCGGCAGACACGCAGACCTTCTTCCGCATGCAGAAGATAAAGGCCTATCTGTTAACCTCCCGTTTGTCTCCACATCGTCGCAGACCAATTACGCGATAATGTTCTAAGCAGGGGTGATATTTCTACACCTCAACTCCTACAGTTAGATCTGAGTGTCAGAGAACGTCGTGTCGGTGCCGGGAGGGAGAAGGGAGGCATTAATCTTCCTCAGCGGCACAAGTGCCGATGATTTGTCCGGGCCAGTGTTGCATTTTACTTCACTCACTTGATATGAGACTTTCTGGGATGCTCAAGCCTTCCTTGCCCATGAGTACCAGCTGAGGAGCTCACCTTGGTGGCATGTCCTCATCTGGCCAACAACTCGTTGGCACCTCACTCACAGGGCGCATCGTCAGGCTACCGAGTTTGAGAAAAATCTCTTTGGGGGCAAAAAGATGTCTCTGGACTGCCCCAAGCAAACCGCATTTTCTCCTTTGAACCTTCAGGAGAAGCGTGCACCCGTCAGCGCAGACGGGCAGCGTTCCTTCAGCAGACACTGCCTGCCAAGGGGAGCTCGTGCAACGCGCCCGGCACATGCTCCTGATTTTTATATCTCTCAGCTGGCTCTGCATTTGGTTCTGTAGCTACTTTTTGGGCAACTTGCGCTGTCTTAAAAGCTGTTGTTGCTTTTGTACAGCGTTGCCTATACAGCCATGCAGACAGAGATACATCAATCTCTTTACACTCAGATATTTACAATCAGTTTGGGTTTTTCAGGGAAGTAGATTAAATTTTGCCTGTAAAAGACACTTTTTATCATTATGACTGTTACCACATGAGGAGTCGTACCATTATAGCAATATGAAGTATCTAAATATATTTTTAAAAATCATCTACTTTGCCCAAATAGATGCATGTGAAACGTGTAGAGACCTCACCATAGTACTTCTTCCACTCACTCATAAATGAGTCTTAATGAAATATTGACTTAGTGCTGGCACTGTTTCAAGAGATTGCTTGCACCTTACACTAACCAGTGTAATAAAATGCCTAATCAAAGCATAAATCATCACAAACAAACAAACAAACAAACATGTTTGATTGCTTTGCAATACGAGAGTTTAACAAGGCTTTCCCAACTGGGATCCTAGAAGTGAGGTAAGCCCAAATTGACAGCTGCTCAGCTGGAAACTGTAATGATTGGGGACCCAGCATGAAAAATGTACACATGAGCTGCGATTTTAAAGAGCTGTCGATGCCGCAGTGAAAACTCTTATGTTGGAGTGATTGTTCATTCTGAAAAGCTATTGAGCCCATCAATACCTGCGCCTTAGTGCAGAAGAAACGCACACACTAATTTGACCCCTGCGTTTTATTCACCTCCTTTTACAAATTTCCTCCCGAAAACAGATGAATAAAGAAATGGTGACATAGCATGATGCAAAGGTCAAAGGCAAAGCCGTGTGAGGGCTGCGGAGGGTCCAACTCTGTGGCAAAACAGCAGATCGAATTCAATTCTGGGAAGCTCAAAGGGAAAAAGCCCCAGCCTTCACTCTGTGTACTCATTGATGAGCTCTTCGCCAGCTATTACCACTTCGAAAAGAGATCTGAGAGCCACTGCTGATAGTTTGAAGAAACATCAGTCAGAGCTCATAGGCAGACAGAAGGGCAACTAGAATATTACAGGCATGTGTGCCTGAAAGCTCATTTAATTTTTCCAGCTATAGAAGTTGCTGTAATAAAAGGTGTTACATCTGTCTATGAACTGTTCCATCTGTATACTTAGACCATCAAGACTGCAACAAAATAGCACTAAACCAGACAGCATCATTACGCCGCTATCTAAATTCATGTGTGCTCACCCCCTGAATGTTGTGTGCGGTTCTCCCGTATCCCCCTCAGCTTAGGAGAAGAGATGATTGAAGGGGGAATGTGATAAAGATCCGTAATAGCTTGAGTGGCACGGAGGAGGTGTAATGGGAGCAATTATGCGTTGCTCAATTTTAGAATAAGCAAATGCCAAATGAAACTTCTGAGCAGTAGGTAAAGCAAATGCCAGGAACTCCTTCTTTTCACATCAAGACTACATAAACCGTGGAACTCATTTGCCTTGCTGCATCAGTGCTAAGAAAGATATGAATGGATTTTAAAAGGATTAGACAAATTTACACAGGAGAGGTCCGAAGGGTGGATTGTGCCTCTTCCTTCCTGTTTTTACTCCTCTAGCTCTCCTGCACTGAGCTGTAACGACTCGTGCCTCCTCCGCTGCTCTCATGCCTCCTTCAGTGTCCACACATGCTGCTTACTCTGTGCTCTTTACCTCCCACGCAGCTCCTACTTTACGTAGCTGGTCACTAGAAGAATATGATCAAATATGGAGAACATGACATAATATGACCTTAGAGTGCCTCTAGCTTCGTACAGGGAGCAGGTGTAAGGAATGGAAAGCATCAGTGGCAACACATTTGGTGTCCCAGTGTCTTATTTACATCACAGGATCATCAGAAGTGCGGTTCCTCACCACTTTCCTCCTCCTCACAAAACCCTAGTTCTCCCAGAATTACAAAAACTAAGCTACCACCTGGAACCGTCACCACTGGGAAAACAATGTTTATCTATTCTTATTTATTAACTATGCCCACAGCAAAGCTCGGCCCCATTTGTTGGTCTCACTCATCTCTTTAGCCTCGACTGATCCGAGGCCATTTGTAGCTGGAAGTGCCGGGGAAGGGGACCTCACAGTGCCGATGCTCGGTGGTTAGCAACGGCGTTAAGTTAAAGCAAATCTCTGCCTGAGCAGCTGTTGTAATTTTAGATGAGAAAGAGTGACCGCAGAACATGGGAAGCACGGTGCTCGCGTTCAGGCTCTCCACAGCTGCTGCCCTTATCAGCGAATTATGTTTAAGGTTTTGCACGGTGTGGGATAAGCAGCTTTAAGTCATCTGCATGCAACCACAAACAGGGAGTGTTAAAATCAGGATTAGGGCTGGGGTCTTCCTGGCTCCACTCCTGTGCTTACTTAGTCCATGATTCATTAGTACAGAGGAACAGAAATGCTGGCTTTGACCTAAGAGTTAGTCCAGCGTCCTGGAGCACGAGATTAGGAAACTTCCAAAATTATTCCATATTAGCCTTCAAAGTCATCCCAAATATTTTCATATCCACATGTCCCTGGTGACGTCAGTTCAGAGGACACACACACACACACACACACACACACACACCAGCCCCCTCTCCCCTTCCCAGAAAATATTTCCCTCATTTGGGACTACCCCGCACAATTCCTATTCCTGCCAGTGAGAACTGTGTATGTGTTTAGGAAGAGAATTTGGCTGCAGAACAGTATTTTAACTACTATATTTAACATATTGTATTATGACATTTACAATATTTCCCTCAAAGCTCTTCTCAGATTGAAGGGAAGCGACTATCTGCATTATGATGGCCCTTTTTCCTTGTTGATTGACAGCAAAATTAAATCAGTTCATTGCTTGGATGTTGGATGCAGCTAATTCTGCTCAGCATGGTTGAGCAACAGCTTATTCTACTAGACACCCCATCGACTTCCCCACAGCCTCTTACTGCGAGGGAGGGCTCCTCCTGAATGAGGCCAGGGGATTTCTCTCTGCATTTGAATGAAGATTTTTGTCACTAGAGCAATTTAGGGGGCTGGGGGTTTGCTTCATTTTGAGGGAGGTTGCCTGGGTTTCTCTGGGTGCGCTCATTCGTTTGAGTGCAGTTCCGCAGCGCTGGATCGGAATAACATTTACAGCAAAATCTGTTTCATTTGATGTTAATTATTTAATACAAATTCAGTTATTATGCCATGCCCCAGTAGCACACAAACTGTTCAGCCATAAACAGATGAAAGACTACTTCAGGGGCAAACCACTAACGTCTGGAGACATGAGTCAGATAACAAGAGTCTTGGAGAGGAGGAGGAGAAATCTATATCCAAGACTAACTACACACATCCCTTTTAATCCAGAAATGCGAGATAAATTTCAGGAGATAAATTAGCCTTCTGAAATTTTTGGTTCTGAGGGCCTCAGAAGAATAAAGCAGAGTGCACAATTTTGTAGGGAAAAAATAGTTCACTGAGACAAAAAAGAAAACCCACAACCCAACAAACTTCAAAAACAAAAGCATAGGAGTGCATTAATTTCCCTGGAGTCCTTTGGAACAGTTTGAATCATTCTAGTGCAACTCATACAGACTTTTAGAGCAAACTCTTACAATAGGAAACTTCCCCAAATCCAACGCCCAAGCTACGTCTTAAATGTACAACTAGAAGCAGATCAAAATTTTGCAAATATTTCTCCGGTGCCTTCAAACAGCCGTGTAATGGTCAGAAGCACTACGTCTGAATGCTTGAAAACTTCTGTTGAAAATATGAATTCTAAATCTATATCTTTCCTCTTGATCTAGTCAGGTTTAGGGTGGATGTGTGGATTGCATCTGATTCACCTTCATGTTGCCTCAGAGCCTGCAACCTCCCATGTCCCTTCAGCAAAGGCCTCTGGCTCTACGGAAAATCCAGGTCCAGTGCCGTGTGCAGTGGTACGATCCCTTGATGTGGTAATATATAAAGATACAAGAGTCCAGGAGATACTTTGGGATCTACTTCTGAGGACGGATGAGCATGCTGAGCATGGATCTTGACTTAGGAACATCTGCAGAGCACGAGGCTTTGAGTGCTACAGCCATGTAGCGCTGTGTCAACACGTGCTCGAAGTCGATTTTCCAGAAGTAGCTTGGTGATTTAGAGAACTAAGTGCCATTCTAAAGGGTAATTTAAGTACTTTGGAGTGTAAACCTGACTGAAAGTCGGTGATATTGAAGGTGCAATCCATCTTACCTCCCTTAGCTGTCCAAAAGTTGCATGAGGCTTCCTGGGATTCCTCCACAGGCAGCGCAGAGAAACGCTCCTGAGGCAGATGACACAAAGGTGGAAAGGTCTGTCCTGTGCAGGCACTGAGATCTCTCTGCTGGCACAGAGAGAGCCCAGGCATCCAGCTAAGGCCGGATATCTAACTTCTATATAATTAGATACATAAAGCAGGTTTTTAGTATTCCAAAATACAGTGTAGGGTACAGATATGTAAAAAAAACTTAAACGGTACATAACTCCGCCCAGGCATCCAGCTAAGGCCGGATATCTAACTTCTATATAATTAGATACATAAAGCAGGTTTTTAGTACTCCAAAATACAGTGTAGGGTACAGATATGTTTTTACATATCTGTTAAATGGTGCATAACTCCCCGCTGACGTGCCTTTAGAGTTTCCAAGGTCCAAGAAAAGCTCTTTTCTAGGTGACTGCTATGCCTAAAGCTCAGATTTCCATGATATTTAGATGCCACAGTTATGGTGATAACGCAGGGGTAAGCGTGCTCTGGTACCACCTTCCCAGAATTAGGAATCCAAGTAACTCTAGGAATTTAGCTCCCAAGTCACATTTGAAACGGCACAGGGTCAGATTTTTTGATAGTGCCTCGATTTCCCACCTGCAGAATGGCTCATCCTCCAGAGGTTTAAGGATGTTTTAATGACAACCGAGCACTTGACATTGCCGGGACATGTCCCAGGACACCAGAGAAGCCTTCGAGGTAGATCCAGCCTTTAACCAAGGCCTTTTGGGAACTGCCAACCCCAAAGCCCAGCAGACACCTCAGGCACCCGGAAAGCTGTAGGAACTCTTTTAATGTCTGTCCCTGTAGTTGTAACGCCTGTCACTGCAGTTCACGAGAGACAACTAATCAATAACCGTGGAACCAAATAGGCAAATAAAAATAAAATCCATTAAGATGGCAGAGGTATTTACTTGTTGTATTTACACCACGGAGAGCTGCACTGTCAGTCAGTGCTTCCCCTTCACAAGATAGAAGCAATTTGTGCAGACTGATCCCAGTTTTCTCATTAATATGTAAATGAGGCATGCCAGTTGTTAGGTTAGAAGAAAGCTGTCATGTTTATTGTGACAGATTTAATGGATGTGTTTGGATTGTGCATTCAATGTGTTTTCAAGAGCATGTCTTATCTTTGTTTAGGCAGTAAATCAAACATGTAAACAACAATTCATTAGCATCTGTCAGAAGCTCAGAGCTACATTGTTATAGTTGAAAATCTCCCCAGAGGTGAAAAAAAGTATATCTGACTTATTCCAGATTAGTTTGAATATTTTCTTTCTGTTTACCAACTTGTAAGTAATAATTGAGCCGCTGAATCGGTGCAGGGGGATAGCACTAGGGGTCAGGCAGAAACCAACCAAACACCAGGGACCCAGAGCTGGTCCAGAGAGGGCACTGCGGCCACCCACCTCTGCCACCACTGGGGACCTGGCCAGTGGCATGGCCAGGCTTGGAGTGGTGGCTTTGGAATGTATTTAATGCCTTGGGAGGCGAAATCTCCACCTGGGCTGCTGTGGCTAC
>NW_009697562.1:0-12438 GCF_000703405.1 Apaloderma vittatum | reverse complement strand
ATAGCTGCCAATAATTTTCCCTAATTTTGTAATGGAAGAAGACAGAGCATATCATGACTTAGAGTTCCTGAAGATCATTAGATAGAAAAAAAAGACTCTTCTATATTTATTTTAAAAATTATGCATGCACGTACAGTTTTGGGGGAAATGAACAACTGAATAATTCAGCTACGCATGGCTGAAAGTTGTGCTAGCAAACACCGTGAAGTTTGATTCCATCAGTTCTCCATACTATAGGCTGTCTTTCTGGTGCTTGATGTTTGGGTACTGACTGTTGCCACTGGAGTCAATACTGAAAGTCATCCTAATGCCCACACAGGTCATACCTGGGCCTTTCAGGGGTGATCCTGTTCAGTGCTGAGCACTTGCAACTGCTGCTCGTGTTAAAGTAGCACCGACTCAGTCCCTGCCTAGAACTACAAGCAGAGAGTAAAATTCACTCCTTTGAAATATTTGCAGTGTAAATAGTCAAGAGAGGCTAAGATACCTTGCCAAAGGCCAGGTAGTAGGCTGACAGGTGATCTAGGTCTGAAACATGAGTATTCTGTACTTTAAAAAGTGCTTGGTGTACCCTTTCTAAGGCAGCTGCATCCTCAGCTGCATCAAAACAAGCGTGGCCAGCAGGCTGAGGGAGGGGATTCTCCCCTTCTGCGTTCACATGAGACCCCCCTGCAGGCTGTGCTTGGCTCTGGGGCTCCCAACATGAGAAAGACATGGATCTGCTCGAGCAGGTCCAGAGGAGGGCCGTGAAGATGGTCAGGGGGCTGGAGCACCTCCCCTGTAAGGACAGGCTGAGAGGTTGGGGCTGGAGAAGAGAAGGCTCCATGGAGATCTTCCAGTACTCAGGAAAGATGGGGAGGCACTCTTTGTCGAGGAGCGTGGTGATAGCGTGAGGGGTAATGGTTTCAAACTGAAAGAGGGTAAATTTCGGTTAGGTATTAGGAAGAAATTCTTTTCTGTGAGGGAGGTGAGGCCCTGGCACAGGTTGCCCGGGGAAGCTGTTGCAGCCCCCTCCCCTGCAAGTTTTTAAGGCCAGGCTGGATGGGGCTCTGGGCAGCCTGATCTAGTGGGGGATGTCCCTGCCCATGGCAGGGGGTTGGAACTAGATGAGCTTTAATGTTCCTTCCGATCCGAACCATTCTGTGATTAACGGGGTTGGATGTTAATTGATTCTCTGATAAAGGTACCCAGAAATGAATGACCAGCGCTTTAAGGTTGTGTGTTATTTCCCTCTGATCTTGTTTAGTTCATTGTTAAGCCCGATGTTGACGAGCAGTAGCCTGCCAGAGAGCAGCACATAGTGACATGCTGTTTGTATCCGTGTTGGTGTTTGGTCTCACATCTACTTTCTACCTGACGTTGCTTTTAGTCACTTCCCTGCTTCAGAAGGAGCGGGTCTGACTGCGAGAAGCCGCTGCTGCACGAGCATAGAGCAAGTGCCCGTGGCGAAACATAGCCCTGTGGGCCAGTCCAGAGAAGGGAAGGGCTGGTCCCTGGATGGCTGCCTGCCTCGGGGACAGAGCTGCTCTGCGTCCCTGAAATGACTGCTTCAGGGCGAGCCTGGGCATCTCTGCCTGGTCCTGCCTGACACAGGGGAACCTGCTGCAGGACAGATGCTCTGACGAGGGGTTCTGATGCAGAGGAAGCCTAGATGTAAATTTCCCAAAAGGTGGTTCTCGTCCTTCTGAAGCAGACGGGTCGGTTCAGATGGGATGTGAGGAAGCTCTTCCCCATGAGGGTAGGGACCCTGGCACAGGTTGCCCAGAGAGGGGGTGGCAGCCCCATGCCTGGGAGTTTTTCAGGCCAGGCTGGATGGGGCTCTGGCAGCCTGAGCTAGTGGGGGATGTCCCTGCCCATGGCAGGGGGTTGGATCTTTGAGGTCCCTTCTAACCCTGGCAGTTCTATGATTCTATGATATTTTGTGCTGAAGCTTTTTGTTATTTTTGTTAGTGACGGTTCCCTGCACAGCTTTTGATGGTGGGATTTTGTAGGTGCAAAGAATAAAGCATCCATATGCAAGACCATTTCTAAAGCTGTGCATATTGGATAAAATCTGAACTGATTTTGCCTGTGAAGCGGAGAGACACGCTAAATGGCTCCGACGGAGAACTACCTAATACAAGATGGCAGTGATACTGGCCTCATCTCGGCGAATAAGCTGCACTGCTAACAATGCTGGGCTTGACATTCACCAGAAAATTCCAAATGGAAAATCCATGCCTTGTGCTAAAGGTTCCATTTATGGGCACGTTTCAGGTGGACACCTTTTTAATCAAGATGGTATCCGCAGGTGTCGGAGGAGTCTTTGCTTCACGTGATCTGAATGAACCAGCGAGCCCATGAGCTGTTCAGTTGGCTCCGTGCTTTTGAGGTGACTCTTGGTTAAGGATGCAGATCCCCAGGGTGGGGAGGACCCGGGGGTGGCATTTGCCCTCTAGCAGTGAGCATGTACATACTGTAAACAAATCAAAGTGAAAAATGCAGCTCATGGAAGTGCATCTTATCTGCTGCACCCTGACGTGATTGCAGGACTCCCACGGTGGTTTTTTTCTTAGTAATTCTGAGTGGCTCAGTAAAGGTGACATGGAACGGCACTGGTTTTAAAATAAGCTTTTTTATCGTTTACCTCAGTTAGACTTAGTAAGAGATCTGGCACAGATTTGGCAGAACTGGTTGCTCGCACCACAGTTTTATTAGTGTGTTTGGAAATAAGCACTCAGTTCAGTTCCATGTGTCACGTTGCTGTGTCACAGTTTCATGTGACGCTGTTGAGCAAATAGTTTCCTGCTTGGTCACATCCAGCAGTGTATATAAGAACCATATCATTTTGTCTGTGGCTCTGGATGAATATTATTAGCTATCACCAAGAGTTAGATGAATAATACATTTGATCAATTTTGCAGTATTTTTGAATATATGATTTCACTATATTTTATTCATGGTAGCTCTCGTGATATGTACTTTCAAGGAGTAGAAAGACAGATTTTAAGCTTCTTGGTGGCTTTGACATGTTAACTTTCATTTGTGGCGTCTTCATTAGTTTGGGGTAAAACGCAGGTCAGAAAATGGCTATTATTAAAAAGCAGGTGTTTCAAATGCTTTCCCACTTCCTTGATGGGCTACAAAGTGCTGAACTGCCCTTCCACGATTAGAAAAGTCGAGATATACTTGTGCTGAGATATACTTGTAAACTAAGCTTCTATTTTACTTTTCTATTATTGACTTTTTGATTAGAGACCCCACATTCGGCACAGTGTTCTTTCAAAGGTCAGCTGAATTTTCTGCATGTGGGTGTTTTTTTATGGTGAAATACTTCTTAATTTTCAATGCTCGCATAACAGAAATTGCTGTCATCCGTGGTACTGTTTAGAGCTTGATGAAGGAGTGAGAAAGGTAATCAAAGACTGAATTCATAGAGTGGATTAGCCGCTTCTGTTCCTCTCGGGCAGCACTAACGCGAGAAAGCTCATGTGACTGTAGCATTTCAGCCGAGATGCCCGCAGATGGGTGACTCCATTTCTTTTGGGTTTGATTTCCCTCCAGCTGGTACCAGTAGCAAGTGCTAAATGCTTAGAACATCACCCTTCTGTTCCATTGGAGTTGTGTGTTCCCGGATCTCCCCCGCAGGCTGTGCGTGCTCCAGCAGTTACCTGCAGCAAATCAGGTTGTCTTGATATGAGCGGTTTGTGAAGAAGTAACGTGAGCCCCACAGGTGATTTTTTCCTTTTAAATTTACCCCTGCTGTGGTGCAGTACCAAACTGGAGATGCTCTACGCTGCCTTCAGCACAGAACCCGTCTGTGTCTCGCTTCCTTGCAGAGCTATCACCACGTGATTTGCTCCAGCTTTCTTGATGTTTGTCTGGATTCCTGTAGTCTTAGGTACGTGGAGCTCAGTCTGTGGCCTGGATCCTGTAGTCTGAGTTACCTGTAGCCGTGCAGCTGCTTCGTCACTCTCGCATCTCTTCTCATCGCTGAAACGCGGTGTCATTGCCCTGTGTAACGAGCAGATGGTAAGCATCTTTGCACGGGCAAGTATGATTCCTCATGGAAGAGGAATGAAGGAATGAATGCTGCCGCATAAAGTTACAGCTCTTCGTATATGAATGGCTGTCATCTCTCAGCCGCTGGCGTACAATGAAAAACAAAAGATTCTCGATGAACTTAGATCGCCATGACAGTCGTGCTCCAAACTATACCAGCAGCTTGCAACACCCTGTGATGTGAGCTTTTCATACTCTTAAACACGCTGTGTGCAACCTCCTCCGGGCTTAAATATTGAAGGATAGGAGGGAGAGGATGCTTACACCTTCACTACTTTGATTAGTTAGAGAAACTTCTTAATTTTTCCTTGGCTTTGATAGAGAAAGCTATCTTAAGACTACTTAGTTTCCCCATGTGACTAAAAGCTGGATCTCTCCTGATAAGAATTCCTTCTGCTCTGATCTCACGGGATCTTCATTCATCTCCAAATCCCTACTCTCGAAATGGAGGAGCAACACTAGGTTTGCTGCTGTTATCCTCAGCTGTGCTGCTGGGGTGGAAACACTGTGAAGACTGAAGGCTGTGGGGTGCAGAAGTTATGTCAGATAACAAAAAATTTAGACAATGAAGCGTTTTGCAGAAAAGGGAGAACTCGGAAGAAAGAGATGCTTTGAATGGTCTGGACACTTGAGCGTTTAGTGGTGGAGATGGCCTTCTGGACAGTTCTGTCACAAAGTGCCTACATGTAACGTAGCAGGGGAAATTTCATTTGCAGTCCAATATTTAATTGTCGCCTAGGCGACATCTTGATAAGACAGATCACTGAAACTGGTTCAGTCGATTATACAGGTGTTTGAGCGGATTATTGAATCTTAACATTTTATTCTGCAGCTCTTCCAGGAACTCTTATTTCTAACAAAGGAAAAACGGCAAACCGGATTAGTGTGAGGCTGATCCAAAGGGTGCTTTAGTCTGACCCATTTAGAGCATCTGTGGTAAGTCTTGGCTTTACTTCAGGCTGGTTAAGAACATCCATTGAGAACCTGGAAGTGTAACCCAGAGACCGCTGATCATGCGCTCCTGGCCTTGCAGAGCTGCAGTGCCTGGAGCTTAGCAAATCCTTTAAACCCCGGTCTAGAAAAAGACTCGGTGATGGGGAACAAATTGAGTGCAAGAAGACCTCCCGTAATTTTCCGAGGGCTGCTTCCCCCACTACGGGCTGCCGAAGGGCTTGACTCATTTAAGCCCTGGAGCTGTTTGCTGTTTTTCTTCTGTGTTCAAATGTTGCCAAGTACATTTTGGGTTGAAGCAGGATCAAGCAATAAATAATAATCATTGTTACCATATGCTCTCACAGATAAAGTGGACCCACGATTTTCTGATCTGTTGTGGGTTTTTTTTTTCTTATTTATTGTATTTTTTGGTTTGATGGTCTCACGGTATTTGATAGTCTGTGCTTCCTAAAGCCTGGAGGAATTTCAGCACTGAAAAGAAAACATGTATGTTTGGATTCAGAAGTGTTAAAATGCCTGATGACTTTATTGGCAATCAGATCTGCAGTGTTTTGAGGGAAATGTGTTTACCCCATGAAATACCTAGGGTAAACAGAGGTCATCACTGGAAAAACCTGTAGGTATCAAAGCCTGTAATGTCTCTGCTCACGTAAATAACATATGGTCAGCACATTATTGGCATTATTTATATTATATCAAATGTGCTAGAGCCACGCCACATGCCACATCAAAGGCTACGTTTGGTAAGAGATCTCTTGAAGTGATAAATTGTGGTTTTCAACACAAGTGTAATTCTACGTGGAGAAGTCACATGGATATAACATTTAAATGTAGTTGGTTATGGCAATTGATTCAGTGTAGACTTTTGTTACATGTATTTCAGAACTAAATTTACTGTTGAAAATGTTCCAGTTTTTCAATGGAAAAGGAAACAGATTGATGAATTGCAAGAATTGTTTAATGAAGTCTAATTTTTTACTGTCACTATAAAAATGCTTTTGCAGGTGAGCAGAATTTCAATCACGTATAAACGTATTTTATTTCTAGTGAAATACTATTTCAGTTCAAACAAATTCACCATAATTTAACCAGCATCTTGTACTCTGCAATGGGCATGGTTTGGATGGACAAGGATGCAGCCTGAAGGAGATACTGGGAGAGAATAAATCCCTATTCACAGTGTGTACTTATAAAGGAAGAAAATTTAAACGTCTCAATCTGTTGAATTTATTTGGAAAAATTTAGCCAGATAATTTTCATGGTCTCTGACAGTCTCTAGTGCAGGATATAATACTTTGTTTAGGTCCAGCACGTGGAGTGTGGGAGAGAAAGCATTTGAGATGGGCGCGGCTGTTTGACAAGTTAGGTTCTGAGGCACAAACGGATACCTGAACACCACTGGCGTTCCCGGGAAGAGGCATTTAGAGGCTGGTAGGACACCATGACAACAGGAAGAAGATGGGTTGCAAGAGGTAGAATTCCCTCCTCCTTTCACCGGTAAATATACCGGAGTCATGAAGCCAGGAAAGCGATCGTTGAGAAGGAAGCTGAAGGCAGGGAAAGATTGGCGCAGAGGCCCAGGGGGGAACATAGAGGATGTCGCCCTGCCACTGCTGTGACCACTCCAGCCCCGCTGGCATCGGCTGCTGCAGTGGATTTTAAAGTTTCTTCTTTCTTCGTGAGCCATTTTCACCATGCACAGTTAGAACGCTTGTGTGCTGGTCTTAAGACACAGGTATTTATTCTTCATGGGTTTACTGTGCTGAGCTCCAGAGGGCAGGACACAGAAGCTATCTGGAAACCTACTTAATTTAAGCAACTGTTTAATTCATGGCATGCAGTGGGTGAGCAGGCGTTACTGACTGTTAGCTGGGTACCCCTGTCTCTGTAGTAGCAGTCTAAAACGAGATCAGACAGAATCTGGACAAAATTTCCTGTTCCTCACACAGAGAAAGACAAGAAGTGTATACCTGCTGATTTTTTTTTCATTTAATGCACAGGTTTGGTTGAATCAGTTTTTTGCTGCGCTGCAGGCAAAAGAGAAAGTTTTTGGTTTTTTCATATTCTTTCATGCTGACAGCAGAGAACATTTATAGAAGTCTGTAAGGGCAAAGTTCTGAGGCTGGCAGAAGAAATATGGATGGACGTTTGGAGTGATTTGACATGCGTGATTTTAGAGAGGAGTTTTTTCTTCAGGGAAGAAATGTTAGGAAAGTTGAGGACCTACTGAGTCCTTAGATGTAACTGATGCTGAAAAGGCTGTGTTTGCAGAGGAGGGTGGGATGCTGGCAACTTCTAATTGGAGGCAGAACCAAACTAAAAGTACGTGTGTTAAGGGAGGACACTCAGACACCCTAGAGTACCAGAGGGATGGCTAGAGCGCAGGAGATACAGAGCAGGTGAGAGGACAACTCAGTGACGGTGGTGACGTGTCGCTGATAAAACGCGGGAGGTCAGCAGCCGCTTGTAAGCACAGTCCCAGGCAGAAGCATCACCCACAGTTCACATTAGAAGGTCAGCAAAGCGCCAGTGAGCGTGCAGGTATCACACAGTGAAAAATGAAAAGCAGGTGTCTGAGAAGATGTATGTTAAATATTGCAAAGCAAACGAGGGAGATCAAAGCCTCCAGTGTGTGCAGCTGAAGAAAGTCTCCGGGGAAGGCAGCCAGCAGCAATGTTGCAGTTAAAAAAGGATTGATAGTGGTGAGACAGAATGAAGAAGAAAGAGCCAGAAGAATGAGCATCAGTATTGGGGTGCAATTTTCTTACAAACTCAACTTGTGACGTCAGGAAGTGATTGGCACAAAGAATACGGCTAGAAAATGGCCAGAACTGAAGAGCTTGCTGATCTTTCTAGGGCAATTCATCACCAAATATCTTTCCTTTGCAACTGGCCTTTGTGCTTTCTGTATAGAACAAAACAAGGCAGAAATTCTCCGTGTCCATGGGAGTGGATCCCTGGGGATCATTACAAGCTGTTCAACTAAAAGTTGTCTGAACCTGCAACAAATTCTCTATTACTTGGCTCAGAGGTGCTGCTGCAAGACCCAATTTTTAGGAACCACTACAAGAAAAATTGAACCTATGGCACAAACCAAGGCTAGCAGGATATGAGAGTGTTTATTCTGTGTAGGTGACAGTCCAAGGATACAAGTAAGCATCCAGATATGTCTATAGTAGAGACCCCTACAGAATTAATTTTGGATGTAATTTTAGCCCTTTGTTAGATTTGATAAATACATCAAGAGCAGTGAAAGGTGGAAAAGGATGTATCCTGGCAGGCCTGTGTAACACTGAGTTTCCCCATGTGTTTGAAGATAGAGGATGTCAACTACTTGCTGCAAAGTCTTGCTATAAGGCAGCACCAGGAGTGCATTCTTCACTGTGATAACCATTCTGACTTTGAGCCCCTTGGCAATAAAGGCATTAATTGGAAAAGCGAAGAAGCCTTGGAAAAGGGTGCACTTGATAATGGCACCAGAGAAGAAAAATGGTAGGGTATTTTGTGTACCCATAGGTATTAAAGATCTTCAAGGCAGTGAGTCAGGAACAAATCAACACAAGAACAATCATGCAATGATACAGGAACAAAACAACCCACTTATGCTAAATGACATCACTTCCAAGCCCTCTCTAACAAGAATATTCATTATGTTAGATGCACGATTTGGTACTGAAAAGTCAGATAGCACAAGGAGGGCAGTTAATTAATACCTTCCAACACTTTATCCAGAAGGCAGCATTTCAAAAGTGCCTGCTGATAAATCATCTGCACAAGATCTGTTGAAGAAGAGAGGTCTTGAAATAGCAGAAAATCTCATCCTGTTGCCAGAGTGAATGCCACTAAAAATGGATAGAGTCATTGACTGGGGTCACTTCTAAATCACAGTCAGATCCAAATCGTTATGAATGAGTACAGTTGAGCACCAAAACAGATTACCCAGGGAGGCTGTGGAATTTCTGTCCTTGAAGAAACTCAAAACTAGCCTGGATGTAACCTTGAATAACCAGATCTAACTTTGAAGATAACTCCCCTGTTCAAAGAAGGGCTATTAGGCTCATTACAGCGTAGTTTTTTTCTATAACTCATTTTTTTCTGTACCTCCTGTGGTCTGGAAAGGAGGCATCCAAGCATATCCAAAAGCGGGAGAAAGGAAAAAGGGCTGAAATCACTAATTGCCCCAAAGGAACTGGAGCTCAGAGCAGGGGTAGCAACTTACCTGCTAAATAGTGCAAATGATGTGATCTCCTCAGAAACTTGGAGGAGGAAGAGATTCCAAGAGTGGCCCAAGAACTGTAGAAAATGCAGACACAGTTTACCTTGATTTTGTGGAGAAATACCTCTATGGGATGTGCTGCATCAGCTGGGGATGCTGCACAAGTGATAGATACGGCAGCATCACAGCAAACACAACTGTCAGCTGTCTTTTAAGCATTTTTCCTTCCATATCTTAGATCTTCTTCATCCTTCATACATGTGATATGCTGACCTACTGAGAGCAGGTGGTGAGTTTTGGGAAGTCTTTCTGTGTTTAAGGAAAAAAAATGCCAAGCCATCGAAAGGAAACACATGGGCTCCTCATGTGTGGGATCCCAAAGATGGTGTCTCTCACCAAAGAGCAGCAGTTCAGAAGGCAGGCTGGTTGGCAGTGAGGCACTGGAACTGGGCTAATGAGCGCCAAGGGAAAAAAGCCATGTAAAGAAACAAATAAATCTGCCTGCTGTGCAAGGTCTCATCTACGTACAAGAAACGAAATCCACTAAATGCGGTGGTAAAGTATTGAATCACTTTTCAGTGGACACTGTTCATCCTTAAAAATCCGGTGAAGAAGGATTCCAGTGGGAAAAGTGTGAGGACAGGTAGTTGAAAATTATAGTATGTATCCCCCCGAAAGCTAAATAAAGGTTACTCAAGTGGCTTTGAACTTTGGAGCTACCTTTATAATCTGGAGCATCTTTAATCAGACTTTATTACATGAATTTGGTTTTATTAATTCCATGAGACTCTCTATAAGGAAACCAGTGATTTACAAACACAAGAAAATACTACATGTTTTTGTTTAAAAGATCTTTTAACCTCGCTGAACACAGAGTTTTGCTAAAAAAATTTCTTCGTTAGTAAAATCAAAGGTGGAAAGTTGAAACAATGCAAAAGAGAGCCTTACCCTGCAAATGAAAACTTCAAAAAGCTAAAGGTGTTATACTTTGGATGCTACTGAGAGCTAATACTAAAGACATCTTAACGCCTCTGAATAGTTAAAGCTCATCAATCTTAACTGGCAGTATGACAGCCAGCTTGTTAGCTTCCACGTTTAATGCTAGTCCATCAAGAACTCTCATCTTCTCTGTGTGTCTTTAGCATTACCCTGACAAAAGAGGCACACCTCTTCTTCATCCTCTGCTTCCTTTTAAGGTTATTTTTTTAGGAGTAGATTACACACGCTGCTAGAGAAACGAAGCAGTGCTAGGGCATGAGTTAGCTCCGGTAACTGGAAGCACTGCCATCCTGTCGGCGAGACTGCGGCGTGTCAGGAACGGGTTTTCTGTGACAGAACTAATACAAGGTGTGATCTGCTATTCTAAAGTAGTTAGAATAAAATAGTCAAGATACCTGTTTACTTAAGACAGCTCTAGCATTATGCATAGGTTTTCATACCTATTGTAAGTTGTGCTTAACATAAAGAGAGGAGTACTGGTGAAATCCTGTTTGGTACATTGACTTTCTTGAATTCTGCTGAATCCCAGAGCAATATGACTACATATGAAAGAACCCCCAATTAATAACAAAAGAAAAAAAAGAGATAAATAGACTTATGAAGAGGGAGGAAACCATTTCAGGTATTCACACATTCACCTGAGACAGATAGAGTGGAAAACTGTCTTCTTGTTTAACTTGTACACTGTTACTCCTGAGCAATTTCATCCTTTTTGGTTCTGTTTGACATTTCAGCAAGGTATATTCTGAATCCCTGGCTATGGTCAAAGCGTGAGGATGGAAAGCATGAGAAGGTGGCCCTGGTGGTCTTAAAAGTTGGTGATTCAGCTTTTTCTTAGAGCAGCATTTTGCAAACTGTTTTCCCATTGAAAAAACTCATAAGAAAACCCATATCTTTGGAGAAAAGCTGAGCTTAAGGAGCACAAACAGCTATTAGTTTGGGTTTTTTATTATTTTTTTCCATTTTAGAGAGCTTTCCTGCAAAGCAGGTTGTTCCTCTTTCGCAATTTACTTGTTCACCGCTCTAGGTCCTTTACTGGAGTCTGATGAGGTGCCCAGTAGGTGGCATCCGTCTAACACAGTGCTAATAGCGTGTTGTGGGGGTTTTTTCCCTCAAAAGTGTTTTTGTGCTGAATTTAAATTTATTACCGCAGAATCAGTGCATGCAGAAGTTATATCGTTGCAAGGACTTAAAGTCAAAGCCCTCAAATTTGGAAGCCCCAAGCGTTAAAACAAATCTATATGTGGGAATCTAAATGGAAGAGAGGGAGAGAGTGTTTTCCCTCATTGGTTCAGAGGGATTTTCTGACAAAATTTACAACAAGCTGCAGCTTCACGGCACCTGCAGAAACCACTTCTGTAGTTTCTAACTTAAAGGCTCTGGTATAACTTAACGGCTCATTTTTGGGATGTAAGGACATCACATTCCATCTCGGTTTTGGAACGTGAGGATTAGCAATCGAGGTGGAATGCAATGATTAACGCATCATGTTTATATGGGAGCAGTTGACGATAGAGATTGTGTCATCTTGCTGTCTGCATTTACCATCTTGCGAATTTTTGAAATGTCATCATGTTTTTCTGCCTCAGAAGTAATCCCAAAGATAGCTGGGGAAGTGGGTGTGATTAAAGATTCTTTCTATGATTCTGTTACAAAGCCATGCTTATATGTTTGCACGTATTTCTTGGTAAGGATGCTGTCACTGGACACGTGTTTCAGGCTGTTTGGCCTAGGACGTCACTATCAGGTACCAGCTGTCCGTTAGTTAATCCAGTGCCCTGTCTGAAAACACACGGGTATTTCACAGACTGACCACAGGTGGAAAACAAATAGGCTCAAAGTGTGTGGGAACGTGCAGTGGCTCAGGATAGTGAGCGGCCAGGGATGTTTTGAGAAAGTGTTTCCAGACATCTCTTCTTCAAACTTAGCAGCCACCTCCTGCTCTGCCTGCAGGTTCACCTGCCCTGGAGGAGAAGAGTGGCAGGAGTTTGCGCCAGTTCATCATGACTGGGGACAATCCCAAAAAATCACAGCCACAGATCTAGTGACTAGATGTTAGCAAACGTGAGTTCAAAATAAGTGTAATGTTGAACGAGAAAATACAGAAGACAATCAGAAGATAGACTTGTTCAATTACATGGAAAAATTGAAGCAAGAGAAGTAATTTTTAAAAGGATTCAGGAAAAAAATTGTAAGTCGGTGTCGTGGTTTGACCCTGGCCGGCAGCC
>NW_009697561.1:0-677 GCF_000703405.1 Apaloderma vittatum | reverse complement strand
GAATTACCTTATTGTTCACATACTGGGAAAGAAGTTAACAGGAAGGCAAAAAGTCATCAAAAATGAGAGAGAAATTTCAGGTTACACTCACCCAAGAGGTGAAAAGGCTTCTTGATGCTGTTCTTTGCATACAGCTTAGGTGTCCACCACAATTAAGACAGGATGCTATTACACTAATATCTATGTATAAAGTAGATAAAACTTATAATCATTCTATAGTTAAGATTAATTCCCTCCATGCTTGGGAGAAAGGAAAATAAATGAACTGTGTGGCCATCTGAGTAAAATCCAGCTAGAGTTGCTACGTGAAGATAAATCTTTAAGAGAAACTGTTTTGTCTGAAGAAAGGAAGAAGATTTAGTTGGAGAAGACTCTGAAGTACCCTAACGTGAAAACTGAATTTGTTAAACTACATGGAGCAGTGTCTCTTCAAACTGCTTAATCACAGCTGCTGGTGAGTGTCGGGATGAAGGATGTGGCACAGAGGAGAAAGGAGTGGCTTATCCTACCTTTCTTTTAAATGCTTTGTTTTCCTGTGATAAAAATACATCTTTAAATAACTTCCTCAGGTAAACTAAGTGATGGAAGGATTGCAGAAATGGAGTATAATTGGTGTTAAAATAAAAAAATGTGCAGTGGAGGGAACTGGCAGAAAGGAAAAAAATAAATAAACTGAG
>NW_009697560.1:39820-62337 GCF_000703405.1 Apaloderma vittatum | reverse complement strand
ATACATATTTTATATATAAATGAGGAAAAATAATAATAATTTTAAAAATAATCTTTAAGATGTCCAGTTTCTAGCTAGAAAATGAGAGATCATCATTATCTCATACAGTAGTCTAAATCAGAAGTTTGTTTAAGAAAGAAGTCTAGGGAAGACTAGAACTTAATATTTGTCCATACAGTACAAACTATTAAGGGACTATGATATCCGTTGTTAAGCTATGTTGTTCCATATATAAAGCAAGTGCTCTCCTAAAATTCTTAAGGATTTTCACAGTCTTGAGTACTAAGCTTACTTCCTGCTTGGTCCCCATGTGTTGCCTGATCTAGTCGAGAGGTGGTGTCCCTGCCCATGACAGGGAGGTTGGACTAGATGACCTCTAAGGTCCCTTCCAGCCTATGCCATTCTATGATTCTATGATTCTTTAACATCAGAGAAGCAATATGAGCTATACAATCCAATAAAACTTTTTTTCTTTTCCATTTTTTTTAATTATATTAAAGAGAATAAGGATCATCCTGCACACAAGATGAAGAATTTATTTTTTTCCATTCCCAGGTATAATCAACCTATGATAAGAATTTCTGCTTTTCTTCTAAAGATTTTAGATATCTTGACTAATAATAGCAAATACAACCAGGTGCCAGGTTTAACTAAGTTCTAATACTTATTTTGTATTCCTCGTTAAGATGAATAGTTGGTTACAACTAAGCTGTAAGAAAAATAAACAGAAATAGATACTATAAAATTAAAGATACATGAAAAAGCTTTATCACTTCCTAAATGTTGAAGAAAAGAAACTGCTAGTTTTCTAGTAGCTACAGAAATTCAAGCTTTATATATTTCCATAGAGAAGGATGTTTTCTTTGAAGAAAAGTATTAAATGGTAAGATGACATCAGCCTGCAGTAGAACACAGATAAGATGAATAAAAATTCTTTTATACACCACATTTTTTGTAAGCTGTATTGCTTGAACAGCCACAAATGCAGTTGTTAATATCAATAGAAAATGTGACAAACATCTTTGTGTCTATATAAGTATGTCCAAAGTCTGATTAGATTTCACAACAAATACTAAAAGATTTCATACACCTTAAGCTTCTCAAACAATACTTTAAGATGTGATGAAAAGTGGATGAATAATTAGTTAATTGGTTAGTGACAAACCCTGACTAATAGAAAGGCTACCAAATTCCCAAGAGAAAACTGCAGAACTTATTTGCAACTATATACATATATACATACATACAGAAATGTGCACACAATGTTGCTGTTCAGCACACTCATAACTTTACCAGTAAGTCCCTAATACCATAAGAACAGAAAGAAATAAAACAAAAAAGCCCACTTTTAATGTCTTGATTAAATTGAGCATGAGCATGCATTAACCTAGAAAGCTAACCTTTGACAAACATCTGAAGAGTATATATATCTGTAGTGTCTTTGAACTACTTGAGTTAGTTAATTGCTTGGTGGTTATCCCTAACATCACACTAATCAAGCTCTTTCTTATTTTTGTGTTAGTTTTCAGAATAATATCAAGGAACTTGCAGTCTTCTCTGTAGAATAAGCTCCTGTAAAACTGAATGTAAATTTCTAAACACATTACTTGGAAAAATTGATCTAGCTGTTTGTCAAGGAAATGTAAGTTATGCTTGTACTACTTGAAGCCTTCTTTCTGTTAAAATTGTTGAGTCTGCAATGTTTTACTGGTAAAATTTATTTAGGTTTTCTGAACAGGTATTTTTATGTTAATAATGAAAAATATGCCAGTTAATGGCAGCTATCCAAATAATCATTTACATCTACTTAAGTCCAATATTAAAAAACGTTTAAATTTTCAGTTCTCTATAAACTTTAGTTACATATATAGCAGCTTTTGTTAAGAGATCTAATCTCTAGCTTAGTGTAAAAAAGACATTTTTAAATAATTGAGACTTGCAATTTTAATTTTTCTTTGCATAATCATGATTTGGTTGCTCTTTCTTACATGCATGAAGACAACAAAACACTTGCTTAAATTATTTAATCCATTAAACCTTTGTTTAAACTGCTGTAATTTTCTCAGATATTTAAATATAATATTCTTACTCAAATCTGAACAACCCCATAAGGGGTGGATCATTTTCTGACCCCTAAACAACAACAAAAAAAGAACTCTCAAAATGGTACAGACAAAATTTGAAACTACAGTTGACTTCAGGCACTTAAATCTATTGTGATTAAAGAAACACAAAATCAGTCTCAATTACCCTGCCCTGCTCTCAGTTATGCCAAACACATTCAACTGATACCCGGCTACAAAGAATTATGTACTTGCCTATTAAATATGAAAAACTAGAGATGCTTATCTGTGTTCTGCTTCTCTCTTTTCTTGGAATATCCCCAACCAGAGTGGCCTGGCAGAGACCTCTGGACTGCCTCCTTTGAAAGGCTTAGTAATACACAAGGAAAATGAAAGTTTACATTTCTGAAGAGCCTTTACCTCAAGGACATGTGAGAGAACATAGCAAAAACCCAGATTATATGTTAGTAGTCACGGTTTCTATGACTACTTGTATTTGTTTATAAAATAGTCTTTTATGAAATAATATCAAGAAAACCAAAATACAAGATGCTTGACTTCATTAAAGGCATCTGCCCTGACTATTCTGGTGGCCTTGTACTATGGTGTAACAACACCAGTCCTCAGCACAAGAAAGACGTGAACCTGCTTGAGTGGATCTAGGGGAGGAACACAGAAATGACAAAGGGTTTGTAACACCTCTCCTACGAGAACAGAGTTGAGGTTGTTCATCCTGAGGAGAAGGCTCCGGGAGACCTTATAGGAGCCTTCCAGTACTTAAAAGAGGCCTACAGGAAAGATGGTGAGGAACTCCATATCAGGGACTAGTGGTAAGACAAGAGGTCACTGGAGCAAGTTGCCCAGAGAAGCTGTAGATGTGCTCTCCCTGAACGTGTTCAAGGCCAGGTTGGATGGGACTTTGAGCAACCTGATCCACCAGAAGCCCCCTCCCTGTCCGTGGCAGGAAGATTGGAACCAGATGATCTTCAATGTTCCTTCCAAACCAAACCATTCTGTGATTCTGTGGTTCTAATAATATCCACTACTCTGCCCTCATCTACCAGGCCAGTCATTTCATGGTAGTGGTTTATCAATTTTTTAAAGCATAATTCCCCTTGGTGAAGCCATACTGACTCCTCCTGATAATTTTCTTGTCTGTCATGTGCCTACAAATGTTTTTCAGGAATAGCTACTCCATTACCTTCCCCTGGGTTGATGTGAGGCTCACCAGCCTGTAGTTCCCTAGTTTCTCCTTCTTGTCCTTCTTGAAGATGAGGGGTAATATTTGCTTTTCCACAGTCTCAGACACTTATATTTGCCGTAATAGATCAAAGATCATCTAGAGTGGTATCATAATAACATTCCTCAGCACTCTTGGTCCCATATGCTTATGTAATTAGTTTGCTGAAGTAGTCCCTAATCTGATCCTATTTCACCGAGGACATATTCCTCCTTATCCCAGCCTTTCCCACTGGTCTCTGGGACTTGTGACTCCTGAAGACCAATATGGTATAGACTGAGGCACAGAGGGCATTTAGTATGTCAGCATTTTACATGTCCTGTGCAGCCAAGTCCCCATCTCATTGAGCAAGGAGCTCACTTTCTGCTCACGCTTCTATCCATTCCACTCCTCTGTGTTACACCATCAGGTTCCTGTTCACACAGTGTATTTCCTCTGTAATTACTGTTAAGTTCCGTTCAGTGTGTAACTCTATAGAGTGCTACAAAGAGACAGCAGTTTCAGAATAGATCTAGCAGAGAAGATTACATGAGTTTTCAGTTCCAGCAAATCATACTTGGACAAAGTAAATTTTTAGTATCCATGTCGCCCTTGTTTATAGTCATCATGCTTGAAAACAAAACAAAACAGAATGAAATGAAACAGAGCAAAATAAAAACACCAAAATGTCCTAAGAGTTCAAAAATCTTTTCTCTAAACTCAGTGCAGGAAGACAGACCAGAGGCATAATTGTCATTTGAAGCTTATTCTTTTTTATTTTTTAAATTCAAATATTTCAATTTTTATTGATATCAAAGCAAAAATTAAATAAAAGTTTGATCTTTTATGTCAAATTTTGACTTGAAAACCCAGCAATTTTAGACTTTTACAGCAAAAGGGACTATTTTGATGATATACTTTCATGCACATCACATAGAAGCCCAGTTCCTTCAGTCAGACCATAAATTCCATTTAGACTAATACAATATGGATTCACTGGATATGACTTCATTCTACTCATTCCAGAAAAACTCCATTTCATTGCAAGAAGCTAGAAGAAAAAGCATACCTGCTACCATAAATTTAGAAGATCTGATAGGAGTTCACAAAGCTGACATCTTCCTTTAAGTGCCTTTGTCACTTACTGCTGTTGTGGGAAGGGCTCAGGGTTCTGGCAAGAATAGATGCAGAAGAAACAATTACTTTAAATCCACTGACTGGTTACACATTTAGGTCCATTACATTTAAGCTTGTTTTAAACATATTAAAATTAATGAATAACAAACGTTTTTAAATGTTTTGTTGAAGGGGACAGATTGGTGAACTGGGACCTTAGATACTTTTTTTTTTTCTCTCTACACAATGTAGATTAAAATCATAGTCCTTCAGAGTACAAGAATTGCAAATTGGATATAGCAAACCTGAATCATTTTTATTTTTTTAATTCCCTTTTTATTAACTATATTTATTGAAAAAGTATTTCACACTTAATATAAATAAAAAGAACATTAATGAAGCAATGGTAATATGATTAACGTAGAACTGGCTCTGTCCTCCTCAGCTTATTTTGAGCTGCGGGCAATGCAGGAAATCCATTCCAATCTGCTAACCAGAAGTTCAGTATGCTTAAGAAAGCCTCAAGATCTAGCAGTGAGATAAATCAAACATGAAAATAGTTTTGCTCACCTAAACTTTGCTTTTAGATAAGTAATTAAGCCAACTGAAACCTGAAGAACTGTCCTACTAGGGACAACTTCTAACACCCAGATGCTTTGTGTGTTTCTCCTCAAATGAAGAAAAGTGGATGAAGAAGGGGCAGAGAAAGATATTAACTCCTTTTGTATAGATGTAGATCACAAACAGAGAGTGTTTGCATTTTTTAATAAATGTATTGTTATGGAGGAAATGGCTAGTTCTGTTTACTGATTTTACTTTAATCCTTCAAAATGTAAACTGAAAATGTTTCAGGTGACGCTTATGAGACCTAACTGTGAAGCTACCTTCAGTTTCTGGTTATATTCTCGAAAGTCAAAAAGATTTAACACCTCTCAGGAGGACATTCCTACTTTCATTTGTGGAGTGAGATAACACGCTTTTAAACTCTTTTTTTCTTTGATGTTGAGTAACATTATTTTGAAAAGGAAATGGTTGGAAGATTATTCAACTTCCAAGTGCTACAGATGTAAAGGTTAAGCTTTCATGGTAAGTTACTTCAGCATAGCCCTTTATTTTGATTATGTAAATGAAGTAATCTGGTAGAATTTTTCTGTTATGGGTGCTAGCCAAAAATATTGTATCAACCTGCAGCTATGTAGAGTTTGAGGAATACCACTGTTTCAATATTCTTGTGTTAAGCTCCTGTGAGTCCTTACTGGAGAAAATCTGAAGTGCATATATGTAAAGCATATTTAATTGGATATAAATGCACATGAAATCATTTTATTGTATTCAGAATTCCCTGGAATTATTTTCTCACCAAAACCACAGTGAACAGAAAGCAGTGGGAAAATTCATTTTACTCTTGTGTAGTAGTGTATGAAAGAGCTGTCACACATATTGCTTTTATTTATTTCAGCATAAAAACATTTTGATCTCTTTTCCAAATAAGAAAAAAAAGATTATTTTTTACTTGAGAATGCTATAATCTTGTTAAATTAAAACATGAATGTCTTTAAATTTCATAATACAGCTTTTAGATTTTCACAGTTTAGGTATACTGGACACTACAGGTTTGTAGGAAAGTCTGCTGATTTAAGCACTTTGTTAAAGTTGTTTTCACAGTTTATGCTTTTAGTTGAGTTTTTAGAAAGTGACCTGTGTTTATCACAAAATCACATAATCTCTTTGGCTGGGAGTGACCTTTAAGATCATCAAGTCCAATCATTAACCTAACACTGCCAAGTCACCACTAAACCATGTCCCTAAGCACCAGATCAATAAGTTGTTTTAATACCTCCAGGAACGGTGAATCCACCACTGCTGTGAGCAGTATGTTCCAATGCCCAACAACCCTTCCAGTGAAGAATTTCTACCTAATATCCAGCCTAAACTTCCCCTGGCACAACTTGCAGTCATTTCCTCTATTCCTATCACTTGTTAATAGGGAGAAAATTCCGAGGCTGATCTTCTCCTCTCTCCAATTCCCTTTCAGGGAGTTGTAGATATTTACAAGGTCCACCTGCAGCATCATTTTCTTCAGGCTAAACAATTCTAATTCCTTCAGCTGCTTCTGATAGGACTTGTGTTCCAGACTCTTCATGAGCTGTGTTGCCCTTCTCTGGACATGTTCCAGTGCCTCAATGTGTTTCTTGTAGTGAGAGGTCCACAACTGAACACAATGATCAAGGTTTGGCCTCACCAGTGCTGAGTGCAGCGGGACAGTCACCTGTAGTCCTGCTTTTTTTTTTATAAGCCAGGATGTCCTTGGCCATCTTGGCCACCTGGGGACCTGCTGGCTCATATTCAGCCTCCTATCAACCAACACTCCCAGGTCCTTTTCTGATGTGCAGTCTTCCAACCATAGAGTCACAAGTCTGTAGACTTCCACAGGGTTGTTGTGCAGGACCCAGCACTTAGTCTCATTGAGACATGTACAATAAGCCTTAGCCCATTGATTTAGTCTGTTTAGATCCCTTTGTAGAACCTCCCTACCTTCCAGCAGGTTGACACACCAGTCTAACTTGGTGTCATCTGAAAACTTACTAAGGGTGCACTTGAGATCCTCATCCAGATAATAAATAAAAATATTAAAAATACTATATAACCTTCTGTTTTGATGCTCGACTTTGCATAACTTTTGAATAGGTCTATTAAAAAATGTTCAGACACCTGACAACTGGGCTTTCTTCAGCCACCAACTCATGATATGCCCATAAAATAACTTCTCTTGTGTCCTTTTTTTTATAGTTTGAAAACAAGAGCTACTCAGAAGAAGACAGTCACAGTCTGTCATCTGACTGCACCAAATAACAAATAAAATAATAACAATGTCTAAATCACAACTGCTATGCCTGATATATTTTTTCTCTGTTTTCTTCACTAGGTATATATGTTTATGACAAAAATGGTTTTTTTTGAAAGAGACAACGAAAATAAAAATGAGGATGGACACATTGCTTGAGGCTGACTATAGTGACATCATCATGCAGTCTGTGATGAATCAGGTGCTTAGAAAGAAAAATATCACTATTTAATAATGGTAATTTATAAATAACATTAAATAAAAAAATATTTAAATATTTAGTAGAGTCAGCATTTTGGTCATAACAATTCACCAGTTATAAAACATAGTTTACAACATGAATTTAATAAGAAATAAATATTTAGCAATAAATCAGTAAAATTTTTAAGACTACATCAAGTGTAAGTGTTTTATGCATGATAAAAATTTTACCGGTTATTAGAGGTTTTTTTATTCATCTTCGAAAAACCTCACCTTCATTAAAAAATAAACATGCTTTCTGTGACATCTGTCTGGTTTATTTCACCTGAGATCTAGATATTATTTTTTTTTTGAATTTGTGATGAAATAAAAAAATATTTATTTCAAAACTGTAGATTCTTTACAAGAAAACACAAGTTTAATCCTCTAAGCACATCAGATATTTTAATAAAGAGACATACTGATAGTCGCAGTTACCTTTTATCTTATATTTTATTTCTCAGATGAAAAATTCCTTTCTCGTTTGTTTTTTCCTAATCGTGCTGCTATGCCTTTTTTTGTTCTCTGTTCTCTTATAATCTCTCACTTTCTCAAACTCTTACATCATTTGGGAATAGTTTACCATGTTTTTTTTTTTTTTTTTCTCTAGAGAAATACTAATATCTGCTTCAACTCTTTCTGTAATATTTTTGCTTTGAATAGCTATTTTTATTGGTGAAAATATCAGGTTTTGTGTGGAATACATCTCATAGGCTTATTCTAAATAGGAATTGCAGTTTTACTTGCTAGCTTAAATATGCTCCAACAGCCCCATCCATTTTTTTCCAGCACAGGATTCTTATTTTAAAGAGACATGTAATTATGTTGCATTTTGAAAGCATTGTAAATAATGCACAATCAACAAAGCTATTATGTGACACTGTAGAATGTATAACTAATGAAAATGTAATCACTAGACCTTATCACTTTAGCTGAAGTTATAATTTAACAAAACAGTTTTGTATTCTCGAGAGACTTCTAACGTTTATTTATCATGCCAATTTACATTACCTAATCCAAAATAATTGTGTTGATTCTCCTAAATTATACTAATAGCATCCTGTAAAGGTCTACAGTATCAAAAGGTTTATGTCAATGTACACATATACATCACATTAATATGTGTATACTGTAATATACTTCATTAACAATAGTTTTTAGAATTTATAATTTAACCTTGCAGATGTACTCTTCTGTGGTCAGGCCACAGATTCAATTGGTTTCTTACCTCCATAAGAGAGAGAATGCATCAAGAACACTAGATTCTCATCTACTCTTCACTTCAGGTAATTTTTCATTTACAATATGATTTTCACTCTATTCTCACCCCACTTTTGAAGCTCTGTTTGAAACGTAAGTCTTTATTTTACACTCACAAAATCAATGGCAAAGATTCACAATTCTTATGAAAGTATTTCATAAATATTCCAAGACTTGGCTTTTAACTGCAGAAATGGCTTGCTCGCAGAATCTTTTTGATGTTTGCAATGGGGTTGTGTCTGGTGAGATTTTTTGGTAGCAGAGATGTCATGAGATGGCTCCTGTGTAAAGCTTCCAGAGCCTACCCAGCCCAGGTAAATGATGGATCTGCTTTTAGCCAAGGCTAATCCAGTCAGTGCCCCTGTGATCAATGTATTAAGAGGGAAAACCTGTTGGACATCTGTTCCTTTGTATTAGGGGGGTGTTTTCTTTTCGGAGAGTAGAGGGAGGTGAAAGGAGCAACCATATGATCATCACAGTCAGCGAGGAAGGAGGGGGAGGTGACAGTGGAGCAGAGATTTTGCTGAGGTCTGTGGTGAGATGGCATGTTGAGCACCCATAGATCGAGGAGATTAATGGTAGTGAAGGATCCAGGATACAGCAGCACATGGAGGAACCCATGCTGGAGGAAAGGAATGCACCTGAAGCATGCTGTGATTCTGAGGGAAGCCCATGATGGAGTACTTTGTCACTCAGAAGACTGCAGCCCGTGGCAGGGACCCACGCTGCAGCAGTCCAGGAGGAATTGCAACCATGTATGAAGGACTCAAGTTGGAGGAATTCAAGGAGGACTGTTTCCTATGAGAGGGACACCACATTGGAGTACGGGAAGACTGCGAGGAGTCTTCTCTCTCCAAGGAGGGAGGAGCAGTATGGACAATGAATAATAGACAGACTGTGACTCCATCCTCTGCCCTCCTGTGCCACTGACGGGGAAGGAGGTAGATGGGAACAAGGAAGGCAACACGGGAAAAGTGTATTTAAGATCTAGTTATGCCGACTTTCCCTCGGAATCCTACTCTGATCTAATTGACTGGATAAACTAGTGGTGATTCTACTATCTTAATTAAATTTGTTTTATTTCTCCCTGAGTTTATTTTTTTTTTTCTTATGACCATTAGAGGTGCCTGAGCTTTCCCTGATCTTAATCTCAATCCTCAATTCTTTTATTGTTTTTTCCTTTCCACTCCAAAAAAGAGGAAGTAGGATGAGTGAGTGGTTGCGTAGTTCTCTACTGCTAGTTGGATGGGCATTCACAACAAAACTCACATAATGTATTGGAGAAGGGAGGGAAATGGAAGTGACTTGTCAATGAGTAGGGTTGAATGTAGTTTGTTCTGAAAACACAAAAAAACCCTGCTGATTTGAGTCCTTTCACTTCTATACACATCTTGAATACCGAGAAAATTGAATATTTCTAAGCACTCTTAACACTACTTTCCATTCTAACATTAATGAGAAAAAAAAAACAAAGAAGCTTATTAAGGGAACTGGTGCAGAGAACAAACAAGAAAAACACAATATTAATAATTTTTCAATATTTATTCAACAACTTAACAATATTTTCACTCTTTTTCTAAGTATTAAGCTTCATTCCTCATGTACAGCTCCATTGCTAGCCCCTTCTACCTTCCTTTTCCCATGCTGTGTCTTCCTCATTCACTCTGTTAAATGAGGTTTAAAAATCAAAACAATCCATCTGATTCTTCTCCAGCCTCTAAGGAAACTCCTTTCCCACCTGCCTTTGATTATATATTGGCTAAAATTTTATTCGGTGTAGCATAAGATGATTTTTGCAGATACTCACTGTGGTTTGAATAACCATCACCTCAAGCTGCACTATATTCTGTTCAGTGCCTCCACAGTATCTACTAAGTCACCAGGATAACAATAGCTTTTTAGAGTTGTAGGCTAAGCAAAGCTAACAGCTTATTTTGTCCTTATTTCACTTCAAATTTCTGCATAAGTTTCTCTGGTTAGGAAATAGTTTATTTACTCTTGGCAGGACATTTATGCTTGTCTCCTTTTTATCAGAGACAACAGTATTTAAGCTTTGTGAAGCTCAAAACATGGATTAACTGTGCTCAGATCTTTCTTCTAGTTAAACCTATTTAATATTTGGAATGAAAATTATGTCTTTCCTTTCCCAAAAAAGATTCCTGAAGTTCGTTCCTTGGTAGTGGCACATTTTCACTCTCATCAAGCAGGCTGTCCAAAGGTATTGCAGAGTGTTTCAGTTTACATTTAGAAAATAAGAGCCTTTTCAGTGTAATGAACTCCATCTCTAGACCGGTTTAATCACATTAAGTACTTTAATTCAGTGAGGGCATTGCAATGAGCATTAAGAACAGATAAAAATGCTTTCCAGATATAGGCAACAGTGATTACACTTTTCAATACTTGGGTCATAAACACAGTTCAGTTAGCACAAATACACAACTTCTTTAAAAAAGGGCTGTTTAAAATGAGCAGGAGCTGAATAAGCTTGTTTATTATATTAGTAATCACAGTAACATTCTATCTTTTGTAATCATTGTTCTGGTTTTGGCATGACATATTAACAAAACATGCAATAAGTTCCACAAAAATGCAGGAAACAGTAATAAAATAATTACAAAAATATTAAAGCCTTGTATTCTCTTAGCCATCAACTGCTTCAACTGCTTGTTTACTTGCATTTCAAGTAATTCAAAGGAATAAAATGCTAGAGTTCATATAACAGGAATTATTTCAATGTCTATTCTCTTTATCCTGTTTTGCTCATCTAGTACTGCAGTATTTTGCTGCTTAACTCAGTTTTTCATTATCTTATATTCTCTATAGCTCTAGCTGATCTCAGTTTCTTTTAAGAGAATGAAAATTTATGATTTGCAGATGTCATTTCATGTAATTTTTTTTTGTTTCTACTTGTCAGGAATTCTAGAGACTAAACCCAACATACTTATGCATACTAGAATGGGTCATTGACTGTAAGCTGGGACATGACAGTAAATCTGTTCTACTTTTATTTACTCTGGACATAATCACCCCACATAAAAAGGTACAATTTATCAGACACAACAGGGGTGAATTTGGCCACTAGATTTTGCAAAGTTCTCTTTAGATTTCTTAAGGAAAAAACCACTATACATATTAGATCTCATGTGCCATGTTGTGGGTTGCTAGGAAGTGAATGGTGGCACCTCCAGGGTGGAATGGATAGAACAGTTGACCACCAAAAGTATTCCATTCCATATTTGTCATATTCAGTATAAATCTGAGGAATCACAGGAGTTAAACTTTTTTCACTCTTCCTCTTCTTCAATGGTTGGCATCTTAGGAGGACTCTCATTTTTTTTGCCTTTAATCCTGATTTTGAGTTCCCAAATCCAGCAAGTGTAGAAAAAAACCCCTCCCCAGTAACGTTTGAGACAGCATGAAGGGCAAGAATTCTACTTTCAGAAATAGAGTATGAAATCTTGACTGCAGATAATGGCTTAAATCAATCTACTTATCATAAAAGCAATGAGAATTAAATTTCTTGAATTACTTTTTTCTTACCACTATTTTTATAATGAATATAAATTAACATAAATTTGTTTTCATTCTATCAGTAAAATGCTTACATTTCCTTCTAAGAAGTTTATGGATAAGACTTTGAAATTTTAGAAAATTTTTTATATTTCTTGAGGCAGAGCAATAAAAGGGACATCTCAAAGTGTGAATATTTTCATTTCACTCTCTTTTCTGACTTCTTTGTACTTTACTTCTATAAATTTAATCCTCCACCTGAGAAATATCTCTTGAAACTTCCTCAAACCAGAATGTTTCCCTAATATATAACAATTAGAAAAATATTATATTTTTTTAAAAAAAATGTATCTTTTGAACAAAGCAGAAGTATAAAGAGGTGAATTTCAGCACTGAAAATCTGTAAACTGTAGACGTAAACAAGACAGTGAACTCGTGACTATTTTTTCTTGTATTTAAAGGGGAAAAAATAATGTGCTTGTTAAAGTCATAAAATAACTTACTAAAGAGTGATCTTAAGTGATTGTAGTCTATAGAATTTTCTAAAAATTCTGCTGAAAAACTTATAACATCTACACCAATGATGCTCAGCAGTCCTTATCTGCTTCCCAAACCTACTGACATTCCTCAACTGTAATTTCTTTCTAGACTAACCCAAATTCCTGGCTCTATTATTCAAAGTCTATATTTCAGGAGTCATTATATACAACGTTGTTCTCTATAAAGGACTGAATGAAAGAGAAACATATGCAGAAAGCACATGACTGTCACAGCCCAGAATCATGCTACTTGTATATCGAATAGTAGTAGAAAGACATAGTAATATCAATTTAAAAAACTTTACTTTGATATATATGAACAAGAAGCCTATTTTGCCCTCAGAACTGAACAAATAAACTGAACTGTTTATATTTCTGCAATCTGCATTCTGAAAATTTATACCTTTAGAGACATATCTTACCAAAGCTGGAAATTACTGTTGCAACAACTAAAACTATGTATTATGCAGTGACACATGAAAAAAGATACCTGTGCAAGATCTTAACATTTCAGTTATGGTTAAATACACTTTAAAAAAAAATAAAGAACGAGAAAGAAAAGTCAGCAGTCTGCAGATTCCGAGGGGTAAATAATTTTTTCTGAAGCTATTCTAATTCACAGTTGAAAGTGGTTGAACCGTTATATTCTGAGACTGAATATTAATTTTTAACTGATTATTAGAGCAATAAAAGATTTAGTAATGATGTTCTCATTGAAGAATATGTTGCATCTTTCATCCAACTTTGCTCTCATGGTGTGGTAAATTGAAAATAACTCCAGTCATCGCCTCAGCACGTGCTCTTGTCTCATTCATCATATCTAATGCATTCTAATCTAAGCTGTCTTTATTCAAAAGATCACTGACTATATAGAATAGTTCAGGTTGAAAGGGACCTCAGGAGATCTCTAGTCCAAACTTTTGCTCAAAGGATACACTATTAATTAAGTCCAGATTGCTCAAAGGTTTACAATTTTTGGTCTTGAAATCCTCCTAGGACAAAGAACGACAACCCTTCCAGGCAACCTGTTTGATAGCTCAACTCTTTTCATGATGAATATTTTTTTTCTTAATATCAGGTCAGAACATGTCTTGTCTAACCTTATGATCAATGTTTCTTCCTCGCATGCACCTTTTTAGACAACCTACCTCTGTATATTCAATAATTTCCTCTTAAGTTTTGGAGGCTGCTATGAGTTCTACCACATCTACTAGAAACTGTCCATGTTGGAAGCGTCCAGTTTTCTCACCCTCTTCTCATGTGGGATGTGCTCCAGATCCCAACCATGCTTCTGGCCATGTGAGGGACTTTATTCAAGACTATCAACTTACTTTTAGTTGGGAACCCCAAGCTAGACATATTTCAGATGAAGCTAATGATCTAAAGATAACCCTGTCCCATACACTCTTTTTATGCTAAAGCTTCGCAAGTAAATTAATTGCGTAAGCATAAATTCTTGCAATATCCATAGAAGATATTGAACGGTAGTCATGATTCATTGGATCTCTGGCAGATCACACACTTTTGCTCAATAGAGTTTATTAAAATGCCAGTAAAATAAATCATTAGGCTAATGTTAATTAATGACTGAGCAAAAAAATTGGCCCAGCAAGTGACCAGTTTATCCACTTGAAATGAATATCAGCTTAATTCCTGCCTCAAATCTTTCATGCTATGAGATTATAAATAGAATTTTAACTAAGTATAACAAAATTGTTAAGCTTCATTATTGCATATTAATAACTATAGTCTTCTATATGTGATCTCCATACAAACTAAATGGAAATCTATGCACAGGATTGTAATGACTTTGTCTGGTTATAAATGTATTAAATGATGAGTTGAGAGTTCATATTTAAGAGAGAAGAATAAAATGAAATGAAATAAAATACATCTACAAAGCTTTACTAGGGAACACAAAGTAACTAGAAAAGTGATTTAAATATTAATTTAAAGGAAAAGAAGTGAACCAATAACCTTGCTCAAGCTACTGTACTTGTAGCAGAAACCTTCCCTGATTGCTCCCCAACAAGAACATCAAAGACCCATGGAATACAATCAAGAACTGTGTGCATAACTCACATACTTTGTAGTAGCATGCCCCTTTCTCTGACTAGTCCGGAAAACTGAGTTAATCAGAGAACTATGGTAGGGAAAAGTTGCAAATATAACAATCAAAAGCACCTCTGCTCATGCTTGTTACTGACATTAGTGTCTGTTGTTGCTGATAGGTGCTGTCACAGGCAAAGCTCTTAAGAGTTTGTGCTTTATTGCAGGGAATGGTGTACCTAGAGAGGTAACTGGTTAGAGGGTAATTGCCCTTTCTAGCCTCCATGTTGACTATAGAGTTCATAGTGAACTGTTTCCCAGGTTCTTTAAAAAAAAAAGAAGGGATTAAAACCAGCCTTTCAGAGAGGCAGACTTGATGTTTTTGTAACATCTTTATGTAATATCAGCTGTGCCTGTAAAGAAGAGAGAATTCAGTACTGAAGAACACAGCAGAAATAAAGAGAACAGCTGTCTATTTCAGTTTTAACTGCCAAATATTTTTTAAGATGTTCGTTGAGATTCTTCTTAGATTTACAGACTGATTTGCTTTGATTTAGAGTCTGTCATGTTTAAGACTTTCTAAATAGAGTACCAGAGCACACGTCTGTAGATATGTGCTAAAGTATATATTTTTCAAGATGATTCATGGATGCAGGTATAGTTTCAAACATGTGGTGTCTGAAAGTTACCCACATTGTTCAAGCAATTGCATTTTCAAACACAGGTTGTCTGAAACTCATCTACGCTGTTAAAAAGAAAAAAGTCATTATGATATGTCATGTTTACAGAGTTTGCAACATTTCTGTGGTCTTTTCTCTTTTTTTCAGATTTGTTTTCTGAGAAATTATGACATTTTTCTTTCTTTAGGTATATAGTAGGCTTTGGTGGATATTCAGTAGGCTTTTATGTAAAAGATTGTGCAATACATTTGTGTCATTTTCTGAAAATTTTGAACAGAAAAGCTTTTTAGTAGAGAGTGAAGACACGATGCAGGATAAAAAAAAAAAAAGAAGAGCAACAGTCTCTTGTAATATTGTTTCAAGTTTACCTACAGCTGCTAAAACAGCTTTATAGCAATCTTGATACCTAGAGCATAGAACTCAAATGAAGTTCTGAGTGTCATGGATTACTTGCTTATTTAACAAGCTTGATTTTTAGATGGTGGTAGCCATAGCTGTTCCAAATTTTTGCTGTGAGGAAAATAACCTCGTAACAGACTGAGATACCTATAACTCAGAGATAAAAGCGGTATCTTCTCTTCACACAGATAAAACTATAGGGCTGTATATTTTCCTTACATTGTATTCTGTGAAACCCACTTAGTCTTCAACAGCATATTAAAATTGTTATGGAAGAAAAATAAGAAGCTGTAGCATTAAGGAAAAATCCACGATGAGCCTTGGAACAAGGGCTATGGAAAGAGATGTGCTTTGTTGACTGGAATTTTTGAAATTCAAACCCTAAAATATAAATTAAAATTAGGCCTGAGGATCATAGCATCATAGAATTACTGAGACTGGAAAAGACCTGTTAGATGGATATAAATCCTCTTAGAGGATAAAATGATGTCAGAAGAGAACACCAGAACCTGTAACTTAATTGCAAACGTAGTTTCAGAGTAAGGTATAAATAGCTGGTTTCTGAGAGTTGTATTTAATACAACATTAGAATAACCACTGATTTACAGCTAGAGTTAATATTATTGTTTTGTGTTGTTTGTGGGTTTTTTTTTTTTGTGTGTTTGTTTCTCAGCCATACAGGAAACAATTATTTAATGCCTGTAGCTACCTTCTAGATTTCTCAGTTTCTTTGCTGTTTTCACACACAGGAGTAAATTACTTATCCTATATCAGTCAGTTGTAGCACTACTTTTGGTTTCATAAATGTGTTCACAAAAGAAAATCAATTCAAAATATTAGGAAGTGGACCTGGATTACCTGTGGTTTTGTTTGTTTGTTTGTTTGTTTGTTCGTTTGTTGTTTTGCTTTTGGGGTTTGTTTTTTCTTCACAAAGTCTTTGTTTTCTGTATGTGTGCAACAAAAGTTTGGATAGTGAAATGCCCTACAATCAGTTCATATTTTAAACAACTCCCTTTTCTCTCCTCTTACCTGCCTGATCTACCAAGACTCAGGATTAATTTAGTTTGATTTCTAGGAGGTTGAGTTTTTTTGTTTACTGTAATCTTATTAAGGAATGTAGGTCTTAAATCATTGAGTTTTGCACCAGTAGCATATTAAAATTTTGACTGATTATACTACTTCTTTTCCCTTTTTTTTTTTTTTCCCAAATGTAAGAAAGAATTCATCACTCATTTTTTATGCTTGTTTGTAAAGTAAAAGCAGTTTTCAGAGAACTTCGTCTTTAACAAACATTTTCACACAACATGTTTTATTAAAAACTATCTGACTGTCCCTCATATTAATTTGTACGTAAAACTTCAATGAGTAGGAATAAATTGGTACTGCACAAAATGTGCAAAGGATTTCTGAATACAAAGAGAAGGGAGTTTCAGGTCACCATGTTACCTGGAAGGGATTTGCATCCCCCTGTTTTTAAGAAAAGTCTTTTAATTCTCATTTCATATAATTTAGAAAGAGAACACGTTTCTCTCCAGATTAGCACTTTACCTCTCTAACTGGGTAAGATTTTTCTGTGTTGTGAGTGTACTCTGGTGCACCTCTTTTTGTTTGGGTTTGTTTGTTTGATTTTTTTCCCAAAAGTCAATGTACTGCAAGTTTTTGCCCCTGTGCTCAGCTCTGGTGAGGCCTCACCTTGAGCACCTTGTTCAGGTCTGGGCCCCTCACTGCAAGAAAGACATTGAGGGGCTGGAGCGGGTCCAGAGGAGAGCAACGAGGCTGGGGAAGGGACTGGAGGGAAAGTCCTGTGAGGAGAGGCTGAGGGAGCTGGGGGTGTTTAGCCTGGGGAAGAGGAGACTCGGGGGGGACCTTCGATCCGTCTCCCTCAGCCTTGATGAAGTGGGATGGCCTTCTCCGTTGTCCGTGGTCTTCGGAGAAAATGTTATTTGTGGTCTTTGGAGGCCAATGGTATGAAGTTCAGTAAGACCAAGTGCAGGGTCCTACACTTTGGCCACAAGAACCCCCTTGGAGCTCTACAGCGGAGTCACCGTCCCTGGAGGGCTTTAAGGAGAGGCTGGATCACAGTATTACAGTATGCTAGGGTTTGGAAGGGACCTCAAAAGATCATCTGGTCCAATCCCCTTGCCAGATGTGGCACTTCATGCCACATTCTAGCCAATGTGGTGGTGTTGGGTCATGGACTGGACTTGACTATCTCAGAGCTCTTTTTCAGCCTCAGCACTTTTGTGATTCTGTGATTCTATGCTTCTTAAACACAATCTTTTGTGTTTAAGTAGTTTGTGTGCCTCAGTTATCTTTAGCAGCCAGGTTTTGTTATGAGGAATTGCTGTTTCGCCGCCAGTAGAGGGAGCACAAACCATTAGATTATACCAGAAAAAATAAATGAAAATCACAGTAGCTTTTTCTATTCTAAATATACTTTTATTTAATTCATTAACAAAGAGTATTTACTTTTTATTTTAATAATCAAACTTTTAAAACCATTTAGTTATTATGGTCATTCTGAAAATGCTAGTGTATCACTTTTACAAAATTTTAGGCTGAGATGCCTTCAGGTATTTTTCTTTCAAGTCCAAAATTATTGCCTGACATTAGTCATCTGCTGGAGTTCTCATAAACAGTTCTTTAAAATCAGTTTGTACATATTTCAGAATCAGTCTTTACCTACATAACTTTTAAAATCTGCAATAATTTTACTCAAAGAGGATCATCAGAAAAAAGGTAAATTTACTATTCTAATTAATATTTCATTAAGTGGTTTCTCTTTTAAAATTTTCCAGTAAAGATGTATTTTGATTTTAATGTGTTGAATTTAAATTTTCATGAGAACATGTAATTTTGAGTAACATAGTATTTAGTTCTTAAATTACAATATACTTGGAAATAACATCTTGTTTTGTTTTTTTTTTTATTTTCATAGCTTGTATTGGAATGAACTTTTATCATTCCTTTATATTACAAGATGTCAAGCCGTGGAGAGTCTTGTTGCAGGAGTTCTCCTACAACTGCATTTCATATTTTGATTTTTTTGGTACATTCTTCCTTTATCAAGCTACAATATCAAGACTAGCCAAACACCCTGAACACAATAGTTTCTGTAGCAACTACAGCTATCTGGCAGCTCTTGAGACATATCATTTTTGCAATATTGAATATATTTTCCATCAACAGAGTCACAGGCTATTTAAGAGTATTTGATTGCAGGTGGGTCTTTTTTGACTAGTAATTAATCACTGCCAATACCCTGAATAGTCAGTAAAAGCTATGCTAGGTACCGTTCCAACTCCTAAGCCCACACCTCCCTGTCAAAAACAAATGACAGTCAATCATAGATTATGGTTTACTATCACATAAAAAGGAGCTGCATATTTTTGATTTTATGTACGTTTGTGAACATGATCTATAAAGCATACAGATATCACTAATTTCAAGGTAATCTCTTTATAGATATGCACTTAGTAATATTTCTATGGTTTTGAAGTGAAATAATTTGAAAATTAGTCTTCTGAGGGATTCTGAGCATACCCCAATACTGTTTGCTGCTGCTCTTTTTCTGTTACGGAAAATCTGCTATTGCTGTCTCTTTGTTAGGAAAGAAAACCCTCACAAAAACACCACTCATGGATTCACTCTTAGTGTATATTCACACAAATATGTACTATTATATATGCCTCTATCTTTTTATAGCTGTACAGCACACAAGAAAGTAGTACACTGTGACTTCTGGGTCAAACTTTAAATTAGGACAAATAAACAAACCTCTTGCATATCGTTATTCACAACCACAGGAAGATGTTGTCATAGCTGAACGTTTTAAATCTCAACATTTTTATTGCTTCTGCCACCCGAAACCTTACCTAACACTCATGTCTAGATGTGACCCTTTGATCTGTGTCTTCTAGCTTTTTTCTGCAAGGAAACAGTATCTAAGCAGGCAGAAAAAATATCAGCTTCTCCTATTTCTGCAGCAGCTTATTTTCCAGGAAAAAAAAAAAAAAAGGCAATGAAAGCCTTTTTTTTCCAAAAGACGTTATTTACTAAAATAGAAAAATCACAATTCCTAAAACATGTGAAATACATTGTATTCATTTCTAATAGAAATTTCTTTAGCATTTCTTACAATCCGAGGATTTCATTTCAGCCCGGTGCATACAGCTCTGTATTGTAAGCCTGAGCACTCACACAGTGCATATCATAATTAAAATCCTACCTGTGGAATTTTTTCTTGGTATGGGAAAATGATCTTTTCACCTGTTAAATATAACCTCTCCTGTTTTGTCTGTTTATAATTTCAGTAATTTGTACTGGTTTTAAAGTTTTTTTGAAAATGTATTGAGGATTAAGACTACATTCATGGATCTATGTGTGCATTTATAAGTTCAAAAAAATTAGACACTAAAATTTAAGGTTTTTTAGAAGTTTTAGGTTTTTTTAAGTATTCTTCTGTATGTTCAAGTAAGAGCAATAAGAACTTGGAGATTCTAAAATCCTTCACCATAGACACTTAACCAGAAAAAGTCATTATTGATTAACGATTGTATATCATAATGTCTGAATGGACTTTCTTAAAAAAAAAATAATTTAAAGCAACCATGGAAATTTTTTGGTGCATGATTTACAAAATTTCTCTGGTAATATGATGCAAATTTAGTGTTTCATTTTTATATATCTGACAAAATAATTCAATGATTTTAATTCTATATTTTTATTTTATTTTAGAAGACTAAAGATGTCTGAAAGTATATTTTTCTATCAAAAAATAAAATATTTTCCTACTCTAAATAATTTTTAGAAAAGCCAAAACCCCTAAGTTCACATATCTGTAATGATAAAATCCTTTCCTCCACAAAGCTAAAGATTAGGGGGAAAAAAACAAATAAATAAAAAAATAAATTAAATGGGAACATATTATTCCCACTTTTCAGGTAATGAACTGGAGCATAATTTTCAGGTTTTTTGCCTACTGAGAGGTCTAGAGGGTGAAACGCACTTAAGATTTGAGAGACTGAGGGAATTTCTTTATCTACTCTTCTGAAGGGTAAGTAATACTCTGAGTATACAGACTTATACTTCTGAAGATGAAGCAGTGGATTTCTCACTCTGTTTTCATGTAACAAAAACAAAAAAAACCCTATAAATCTCAAATATCCTTTTTAAAAGAGTTTTATTGAAAATATCATGTATGCATTTCTCAAGAAATTTGAAAAAAACAAAACACCACTGTTCCTTAGCAGAAATAATTTTGTTGTAAGTAATGTATTTTGTAGTTTTTATACACATTCTTTTTTAAAATTGTTTTACCATGATGTTCCTTTTTTAATGCAGTTATACCCAGACTACAATTTTGCCATTGTAAGATTTCCAGTTAAATATCTCTTTTCCAGTTCTACATTTCTATTTTTTGTCTACTTCCACTTCATTTTTTCTTGTTTTATTTTCTCTGCTATTCTAAATGCTTTTAACTTTGTCTATTTTATATTCCAAATGAAAAGTCTCTTCCCCTCTTGCTGCCCTAATATCTTCATATAAACAAGTAATGAAATGACAACTATGTCTTAAAGTTTTTGTTCTAGTGCTTTCTGTTATTAAAAAAACCAAAATAATACAAAAAAACAAACAAACAAACAAAACAAAACGCTAAACAGAACCACAAAAAAACAAAAAAGCCAGATCATTTTCTGGGAAGAACTGTGGTAGAAGAGCCTTCATTAATAGAGACAAAGTATGAAAGTCAGAATGACCAGCATCTGTATGAATGATTTTGTGTATCTCTTAAGACGACTGATAAGCATGTAACTCATTAATTAATATTTGTTTTATCTTTTGCTACCTTTGCTTTTCTGGAATGATGGATATATAAGTCATATATATATATATATATAAAAGTCATAATGAACCTGAGGCCTATGGAAATTCAGTTTTTTGGAAGTCATTCCAGTTACATTTCCTGAAAGACAATAGACAGAATTCTAAAAGTACCTTAATATAGAAGAAATTTATAACTCCAGCTCCTTTATCAATCTTCATTATGAATGAGTTTTAAAATGCTCATCCTGTTCTTGCCTCTGACTGAGTGTTTGACTATCAATCTTAGTAAACACGAATCTGCTTTTTTTTTCTGTGTTTGTTCTACACCTGTCAGAGGATAACTAAAGAGTTACTGGATTTCTGCATCTTCTTCCTCTTTATTTTGAGATTCAGAGAACAACTGAGCAAGAATAACTCTGGTCCTGACAATCTCTCTCTCCATCTCTTTAAAAATCTAGCCCCTTCCAGCTCAACATATTCTATGATTCTATGATCCTATGACTCTGATTAATTTTGCAAGGTGAACTTGATATCAAGCTTGCTAAAACCAAAACAAACTGTTTCCTCCCTCTAATTAACTTCAGTATACTTTGTTTTTGACTCTAAATTTCATTTTCTCTCTAATTGAGATTTAAAATGTACACACAGAAAAATCTGTCTTTCCTCTAGGATATTGAACTAAAAGTCTAATTAGAATTTCACTGCTGTTTCTCTTTTTTACTAAAGTCCTTTGGAATTTTCTTGTAGCTCTATAAAGCCTGCTATATAATT
>NW_009697560.1:0-39789 GCF_000703405.1 Apaloderma vittatum | reverse complement strand
TCAGCAGGTTCATTAATTAATTCCCTTAAAACAACAGTTTTCGTATCATGCTGACCTGCTGACATATATTGTAAAATTTTCCAAATATATTCTTATCTACATTTATCAATAGCTATATTGACCTACTCTTCTAATTCTACTCCGACAATTATCATCTAAAAAGCACATAAAAAATTAAATAAATTTAAAAGACTGTAGAAGCTTGGTTATACCAGTATTATCATTGAATTGCTTGCACTCATCATTACTGTACTTATATTGTCTTTACTGCCTCCTTCACTCTTCAAATCTCACCTTCTCATCTGTTGGTGAACATTGCCTTGTTTTTTTATCTAATTTCCTTGATAAGCATTAATATAACGGGAATGATGCTATCATAGAATATGATCTTCTGAAAGAGGAGCATGGAGTTAGTAAAGATTATTTAAAAAACCCCTTGATAATACATTTACTTTGTAAACATGGACTTCGCAGTTACATTAAAACAATGAAACAACTTCGTCATCCAGCTGCATCTATAAATTACTGTGCAGCAGCACCCTGTTGACATTTTCTGGGTCAAATTTTGCCAACCTTAATGAGTGTAACACATTCAGTGTGAATAAGGTTTGCTAAATACATCTCCAGTGGATTGTAGTTCTACTTAAACTATGATTGTTTGTTTCCTCATCTCCCGTACTTCTCTCTTTCTTGCTTTCTCATATGCTTCTTTATAGAAATCTAGGCAGATTAGTTAAGTTCCACTGCACAATTGCCGCACAAAATAGCCTTGTCACAGAAGCAAAGTAGAAATCTGGTAATTTATTTTCTTTTCAGTTTCCTCAGTTACTCTACAAAGAAAATTTTCATATGCCAGAGCTATGTCCACAGTGCCTGATGTTCTTAGCTCTACTGATGTTTTACAGGATAGAATTTTTGGTTTGGTTCTCATTCATACTTTTACCATTGTGGTGACAAGATACAGTGTTTTTATTTAGAATTGCTTCCATCTGTGGCTGTGGCTAACTTTTTTTTTTTTCCTAGTCTGTTCTGAGGGCTACATTATGGTCTACATGGAGGAAAATATGATTGCTCAAAGAGCTTTTGTATCAATGAAAAGTTGATGCAGAATTAGTTTTTTTCATACATTTTACTGCATATGTAATCATAGCAAGTCTTATTTTGGCATTCTAATACTGTTTGAGGTCTGTTCAAAAATGAAAACTTTTATCAGTTTTAGGAAATCAGACTCCTAAGATAATTCTTAAAATCAATAAATAGAGAATTGAAGCTTTCAGGAGCATATGTGTGTATGTATACATACATGTTCTATCAACGAAACACTGTTAGCAGATCCGTCAGTAATTTCTGCAAGGCATAGTACTAGTAAAGAATACATCTAGGGCTTTTATTATAAATCAATTATTAATCGTGTGTTTCAGTTATGATTATAATAATAAACTATGTTTCTTCTTCTATAATTTGAAGCCCTTCAATCAAATAATACTATTCTAGGTAAATTCCCGTTCTATTTAGTCCCAACGCTAGAGATCTGACAAAGGATTCCTAAATCTTTATGAGTTTTGGCTTATGAAGTCTGCTCATGTTACTGTTGTATTTGCCTCAGGGTATTGGAACAGTTCTAAGTAAATCTTAACCAAACTTCTAAATCTTCTTGATAGAAGGATGCTATTCTCTCTTGTTTTTTCCTTCCTTCCTCGTTTTGTTCCTCAAAAATTAGATTGACCAAGAATTTTGACTGTTTCAATTAACTTAAGTACTATTGAGTGAAGCTTAAATGTACTTAAACTTCTAGATACACATTCTTATTTAAGATTGAACTAATAATACAAGTTAAATAATGATAAAAAGATAAATAAGATCTTCTCAGGCAATTCTTTTAGTTCAGTCTTAAAATAAGAGCAAAATTATAATACTTGAAGAGATGCTCCTTGAAATCTGAAGTCCTTGAAATAAGTGGTTGGATCAATAAAAATGGTTTTTGCATAATTTTATCAAGAAAGCTTTTCAAATGAGAAAAGATAAAAGCATTTTAGGAGGCCAAATAGACTTAATAAGAGAAATACCACCACTTTTGACTTTCATGACTTAGGTGTATTTTAAATTTATATTCCATCGATCAAGCAATGTAATCCAAATTAGAATTCTTTTTCTTTTGTTTAATATTAAGAATAAAACTTCTGAACCTCCAAGTCCTTACTCTTATTAAGACATGGATTTATACATAGTCAACTTAAAAAACAAGGGAAAAAGTATATGTCTACATATGAAAACATAATACATATTTGTCTATTATACTCTTGAAAGGCTGCAAAATGTTTGGTTCATAACTTTAAACCAGTCCTGTTAAAAATAGAAATATTTTAATCATTATTGTACGCTTGGAAGTGTAAGTTTTAAAAACTTTAATGACTTTTGGATATTAAAATCCTGGGCAAATAATTATTTATTTTTTTCTACTCAGATAATTGCGTAATAACTGAGGATAACTTAAATATGAAAACTAAACAAGTTTCTTAAAATTTAGAGTGGGGACCAGACCTGCTGGGGGAATCATAGAATCATAGAAAGTTTTGAGTATTGGTGGATGAAAAGCTGGATATGAGCCAACAATGTGTGTTTGCAGCCCAGAAGGCCAATCACATCCCGGGCTGTGTCAAAAGAGGCATGGCCAGCAGATCGAGGGTGGTGATTCTGCCCCCATATTCTGAGACCTCACCTGGAGTACTGTGTCCAGCTGTCAACCCCTCAACTCAAGAAGGACATGGAGAAGGTCCAGAGGAGGGCCATAAAAATGATCAAAGGGCTGGAGCATCTCTACTACAGGGACAGGCTGAGACAGTTGAGGCGATGAGGAACTGTTTACAAGGGCATGTAATGGCAGGACAAGGAGCAATGGTTTTAAACTAGAGCAGAATAAGTTTAGACTAGACATCAGGAAGAAGTTCTTTACACTGACACGTGTTGTCCAGAGACGTGGTCTAGGGTCCATCTCTGGAGGCATTCAAGGTCAGGCTTGATGGGGCTCTGACCTGATTAAACCTGACCTGGTTAAACATGTCCCTGCTCACTGCAGGTGGGTTGGAGTAGATGACGTTTAAAGGTCTCTTCCAACTCAATTCATTCTATGATTCTATGATTCTATGATTCTGTGATTATGACTACTCTCTTCCTGGCCATCTATTTGTGTGAAACATATAGCAATGTATTTATCTTTGAGGCCTCTTTATGTCCATCAGTTTTTCCTGGAATATTGACGTGTTAACTAGGGAGGGACCTTACTTATGGTGTCCAGATGTAAACATATATATCGAAGTTAGTTCTTCTAGGTTTCTGTAGAATCTTTGGAGATAACCATGCAGGAGATAACCATTCCTTTCTGCGATTTAACTAACGTAGACATCTAAAAACATGAGAGCTGTTGGGCTCTGGAACAACTTATTCTCTCCACTAAAAAAGAAACATAAGATGTACAGTCTCCCACTATCAGGGCTATTAATTTAACTGCTGAAGGTGACATCATGAGTAAGACACTGACAAAAGAGATTCAAAATCTTCCTGTAGCTTCCACAGAAAGTTTCTGAAGAACTCGAGTGCTTTAGAACCACAGGACTGTAGAACAATTCAAGTAGGAAGGGTCATCAGAAATTTACTAATTTGGCTCAAAACAGGGACAGCTGTGGGGCCAGACCAAATTGCTTAGGTCTTTATCTAGTCAGATCATGAAAACCTCCAAGGACAAAGACTGCACAAACTCTCTAGGCAACATCTTTCACCATTTGACTCTCCTCATGTGGGACAATCTTTTCTTTAAATTCAGTCCAAGACTGTCGTTTGTTTATTTATGCTCATTATTTCTCACCCTCTAACTACACGCTGTGCTCTCCTTGATGAGCTCTTGTAGGCACTGGGCAGCTGCTCTTAGGTTCCCCCAAGTTTGTCCCTTCTCCAGTCTAAGCAAGTCCTGGTCCCTCAGGCTTTCCTAACACAGCAAGTATTATATTCTCATCCCAGCAGCCATCCACTGAACTTGCCCAAACGTGTGTCAATGTCTTTCTTGTACTGAGTGTACATTAAGATCCAACATAACTCTAAGGCCTGCCTATTTTCACAAAACTATTGAACAACAAAGAAGAGCTTTGTGACTTCTAAGTTTTAATCAGTCTCACCTGTTGTTTTTTTCTATGCAAAAGTTCATTCATTCAAGCTAACTGGTGTTGAATTAATTTTATATTGAGATTTCTGTTCACATCTGAATCTCCAAGTAAAATTTTGGGAGATGTAAGCCCCAGTAGATTAAATCTCTCTGCATAAAATATCTAATTTTTCAACAGCTCTAGACAGGAATGGAGAATATTTTCTTTGCTTCATTAAAGTTTACCAGCTGTATTTCCAATATTTGACTTTCAAATTTCCAAATACCAACTTTTTCTTCCCTAAATTTCCTTTACTATTTACAGATGCAGGATAAATTCTGTAAGTATGCTTAACATCTTGTATTAGTATATATACCAACATAGATAGCTTTTATTTTAACATATGGTTCATTTATTTGGTGTTATTAGCACATTGTAAATGTATTAAATACCTTTAGTCAGTAGTAATTTGACTCATTCAGACTTCATTTATTCAAGTCACATTTTGTTCCCACATTTCTGAGACTTTAAACAGAATATTTTTTCTTTCTTTTCCACCTCTCTGCATGCAGTACTCAATATGTGTGTTTGAGTGTCATGCTATTACAGGAGAGAAAGTATTTGTAGGGAAAAAATTATCTATATGTACACCCTCTGAAAATATTAGTGCTTGAAAAAGTCTTTGATAGGACAACACAGTACTGTAAATGGATATTTCATGGGACTTTTCTGTTTCAGAAACAATTCTGATAAAACAGATGTATTGTGTCCATAAAATTTCAGTCATGGTTAAATAAACAGAGTCAGAAAAAAAAAAGACAATTAAGCATAAATACGTATTTTCTACATTTCTTTATGGCAGCAACAAGGTCCTTTTAAAAATGAAATAGCTAAATGCTAAAGACAGTGACAACCAGCCTTATCTCAGTCTAAGTTTTCATCATTTTAATAAATATATGACAAATTCAAATTTCATTCATTGGGAAGAACTTATTTTCTGTGAGCATTTTCATCTGTTCTTAACAGAAACAAAGTTATATACTTTGAGATTAATATAGAATTCCATTTAAATTTACTCTTCTCCTTTCAAAATTAATGATATATCTATCCTACAGTGTTTTAAATCTTATATTCCTTCCTGTTAAGAGGGAATTCTAGAGCAGGGTTATAACTCTTGTTATTTTTCATTACAAGCTGGTAGGTCAAGGACGTTGAGAAGTTGTGGAGCAGACCACATAAACAGCTTTATTGAAATTATTTTTCAGTGAGTTATTGCTAACAATTATGTAGTAAAATTCTGTAACCCTCTAGGGCTGTGTAATACAGCGAGCAGCTTTACTGCTAGTGCCAGTTTGGCTTGATTTCTTCAGGGACATGAGTCTTACTGTCCTCTTTGATCTCTGAATATTCCACACAGATTATGACTTTCATTGTCTATGCTTACTTCTCATATATATGCAAAACTCATTTTAATACAATTGCAGGAGAGGTCTTTCACAGATCAGCAATTTGTTTTTTCAAACACAGTTTACACATATGCAAACAGTACCAGTCTTTAAATCAGTTACTTAATGTTATGCAATCAACTTATTTACATAGTTTATTGTTCAGAGTTCTCTGTTTATAGAGATTGATTAGTCACATTAAAATATAAATGTACTTGATTGCTGTGTATGGAACATGGTTTTGATCACTGAGGCCAAGGAAATTTTAACATCAACAGTATTTTAGTTTATAAAACTAAATGTGACTAATATTGGTTTTAGACAGAACTTGCACATCATTTTCTCTGGAAATCTTAAAGTTAAATTGGACTTCTTCACAAGACTTCTGCGAAAGACTGAGTGAAATTTGCTCAGCACCCTAGGGGTTAAATGCTCAAGATGAACACATTGTGTATTGGTTGTACAGTGAACAACACACTCAAGAGGAGCACAGAGCCTTGGTAATGATGCAGACAACTGATGTACAGATGAACATGGGAGTAATGAGGTAACCTGAGAATCAGGGGAAAGATGAAAACAAATCATCTTCCCAGAGTAATATATTTGTGCTGAAATATTTTGCTACCAAAATAATGACAACTGCAGGGAATTTATGTATGCAAGAAATCCTAGAATCAAATTTGAATTATTTTCCTGAGGCGAAAATCTTGTGAAGTAATTGATTAAATCAAAGCTTCAGTAGATTTTCTCTTATGTTTATCTAAGGATCCACCTGAAGCAACATTAAGGAAAAATACATAACCCTCTGCTTTTTCGGACAGTAAAAACGTTATCTGTCAGAGTCCTGAGTACACCAAGAGGGTCTAGCTGACTTGACCAGCGTATAACTGTCTTTTTCCATAATTCTTTGCATACTCTTCCCCAGAGCTTGTCTGCTTGAGTTGAAAGTCAGCTATGATATAACACAGCCACAGGACCTTGGATCGTACCTCTATAAATACAGATAAATTTCAAGAAAAACCAGTGAGAAGTAGAAAGTTCTGTACTACAGGAGACCTATCAGATATTTCCCCTGGGCCTCTATCTGTGCAACTTCTTCCTACTCGCCTACACGTCGCTTTTAGGTTCAGGCCCTCGGTTCTTGCCTGAGCTACATCAAAGGGTTGCTGTGCTGGGCCTTATTTCTTGCTGATCTCAGCCTTCCCATGGTGAATTGCGTTCTCAGCTTGGCCTCAGACTTGCCTGGTTAGTATGGATCGACCCATCCACTTAAACCTAGTCACCATTAGCATCTCTGCCCTACTACTAAGGCTTCATGACTGGCGACGAGCAGCTGCCCTGTCAGCCTCACACTACCTCCAGCTCCTTGCCCTCATGAAGGAGTCCATGCTTGCTGCTTCTCACAGGTAAGTCAAAACATCTTGACTGAGTCATAAACTGAGCACCATGGAGCATGTCCCTCAGTATGTGTGGGAAATAACTCCAGTTGGAGAGAATTATTATTTTTTATTTCACTTGTGAAGATGAACAAAATAAAATTAGCAATCGTAACAGCCAGCCTGCAATGTACTAAAATGCATACCTCACTGTTTTGCTGCTTCTATTGGTTATTATCTGCACTTCTAGAAAAAAAAGTTAATTAAATTTAATTATTTTATCATGAGAGATGCTAGAACTATGCTTTCAATCTACACCTAAAGCTTCAATTCCATTTAGTTTTTTTGATTCCTGAATTCAGAAGGAAACTTATCTAGTCCTTTATATGGCTTTTGTATTAAGAATATTTATTGTAGCTCCAGTTTTACTTTTTTTCCCTATCTGACTGATGTTGGGCTTGTAACACTCAAGTAATTTCCAAAACAGGCTTTGCCAGGGTTCCTTGTGCCCTCCAGAAAAGATCGCTTCCAAAATTTGCGTTTTTATACCTCAGGGAGCTAGGATTGTTTAATCTTCAGAAAGGGAAGCTGAGAGGAGACCTCATTGTTCTCTACAACTACCTGAAAGGAGGTTGTAATGAGATGGGCGCTGGTCTCTTCTCCCAAGTTACTAATGACAGCACAAAAGGAAATGGTCTCAAGTTGCAACAGGGGAGGTTTAGATTAGATATTAGGAAAAATTTCTTTACTGAAAGAGTGGTGAGGCGTTGGAACAGGTTGCCCAGGGAAGTGGTGGAGTCACCATCGTCAGAAGTGTTCAAAAAATGTGTAGATGTGGCACTTCTACTTTATCATCATCTTTACTATTGTCATTATTTTTTGAAATAGATTAAGATTGCTTTTTTTTTTTCTTTCATATTCCTGGGAAGTAGATTTACAAATGCAGTTGAAAGAAAGATGTAAAGTCAAGAAAATATAGGAATTATTTTGCTTTCATAATAAAGCAACTCCTCTCTGTAGACACAGATACTATTAGGAACTTTAAATGGGGCTGCAGTAGTGTACATGCATTTTCTCTCACTTTATTTTGATAGTAGTTGTGTTTTGATTCTGCTTTTTTCAGCATGCTGTGAGGAAGGAAGATCAAAGGCTTATACTACCTTTTACACAAGCAACAGTTACCTATTCTCTGTTCAAAATAATTCGAGCGTTTTGATCTAGAGTCTTCGAAAGAATAAAGTTAGAAGAGCACTCCAAGGCATGTAGTTAATGTAAACAAGAAAACTTTTAATGTAACTTTGTGGGGAGATGCTTTTTAAGCTTTAGACCATTTTGTGTGCCAATTCTAATGCTATGTTGCTTCATTTTATTGAAATAATAAAGAGTGATCAATGGCTGGTAAACAGATCAGTGTCCTTCTGAATCCTTTTTCCTTCACTTCTGATACTAATATAATAGAGATGAACATACTTCAAGCTTCAAACCTCTTGGCAGATGGATAAGGGAGAGGGTTGAAAAAGGTTCCGAGGCTCTGTATGGCTTCTGACATCATTTGCCAAGCTTTGATACCACCACACGCTGGTTTGGCTGTTACTACCTGAGCTAACATCAATATGTATCACTCCTAATAACACACTTTCACTTCCCACCCCAAACCACAAACCAGGCACTCTGATCTCTGCTACTGTTATGTCTTGCTGGAACTTCATTTCAGAGACCAGAAGCTTATGTTCCCTTATGTCAATTCCTATGACTAGAAGTTGTCTACAGCAATTGACTAAATACTGCTTGACTCAAATAAAGTCTCCATGCTGGCTCACAGGATTTGTTCTCATGAACTGTCTGTTTGCATATTCTTATATTGTGGATTGAGACTAGATATATTACCTAGTGAAACTGAGGCTGGAAGTTTTACTTCTATGCTTCAGATTCATTCATAGTAAACTTCAAGTGTAGATATATTCCTTGCAGTATTTCAAGGTCTTCTTTAGATTTCCCATTTCCTTCTACACTGGATAGATTCAGAGAAAATGCTAGAGAAAAAAAAAACAAATAAAAACAATAAACCATGTTCCAAGACTGATTCTGTGAGTTAATTTTCAATAAGGGCTGCATCTTTTTTGAATATAATAAATATTTGTTGCCCTAAAAGACTGACTCTTAACTGTTTTCAAGAAGACTGACGGCTGAGGACAAAGTGACACTTCAAAGGATACACATTAATTAAGGTTAGACCTCTGTTTTTGTAATATCTATTTATTTGGGAATAGATTTCTGGAGAAAATTGCACCTGAACTCAACTGTGTGGAAAACTAAGGGTTAAGCAGATAAGCAATAGGTCAAAAATGACAACCTTAAAATCAGTTAAAAGTGAGTTCAAGACTGAAGTGTACCTGGAAAAAATAGCATGTGAATGTGGAGTATGTCATGATAATGAGATATGCCAGTAGTAGACTGAGAAGCTACTTGGAAGCTGCATGAGGTCAGAAGGTCAGAATGCAGCTCATTGAGGAGAGACACACAGATTGTCACATCCTAATTTGTGTGTAGTAAGAAGTATAGTGAGTGTTTGCAATCATGTTCCTGGAAGAACCATTATTCTGGGGAAGAGGCTGAAGACAAGTAAGGAAAGAAGGTTAAACAGTTGGGTGTCAGTGGTAGAGCTTATGGCTTTTGGGGTCAGTTTAGAGATTTTATCATTTCAGGATATTGTGTGTATTGCAGCTTGAGCCATAAAATATTTGTGTAAGTGCTGAGAGGTAGGACTGGTACTTTTTTTTTTTTCTTTTTTTCTTTTTTCGTAATCTATCCTGTCCATACTTAAAGTGACAAAACTGAATTCAAGAAAAAAAAGAAATATTACTCTCTGAGTTGGTTTTGCCTATAGATTTTAAACACAAGAGTTAAACTTTATAACTCAGATCTAAACTAAAACGATTAAAAATGAGAGGTATTACTTAAAGGAAAAAATTAATTGACATAAAATAGTTGATTAAAGTTTTACATATGATGCCCATGATTGTCTTTCTTGTTATCAGTGAACTGCGTCACAGTATTGTAAGAGACTGTGTTAAATGTTTGTCTCAGCCTTGCTGAAATTCCCCATGAAGAATCCTCAAAGCTACTCTTTGCAAGTTTGGAAGAAGCTTGCTCACTGATAAGTCACGGGATTTGGCTCAACCACTGATAAGCCCTAAACAGCAACTATAGGGCCTGGCTCAACCACTGATAGACAGTCGTTTTGTGAGCAATGCTGTGGAGGATGAAGATCACTCCTGAAGATCTTCATATGACCACCAGAGTCACCAAATACATATGCACTAAATAGGAAGAGGGTAGGCAAAGCAGTTCTTGGAAAGCCACAGATCACGGGTGGAACAAACTAAAATGCGAAACGACTGCATCTCTACAACGCCACTGTGAACAATTACTCTTTGAAGATCTTTCCAGCCGAACTGAAACAGCTGGACCTGCGAGATGTCTCTAGATCTGTGGTAATAGCTATACTTCTTGCAATCTTAAATGTTTCACTGCTTTTCTTTCTCATTTCCTTATATTTCCCACTGCTCTCCAGTGGTTGTCAGTCAATAAAAGGTTGTGCTGTTGCGACATCTGACCTCATTTGTGTCTTAATTTCGCCTCTGGGATCAAAACAAATCACTTTGACTCTAAGTGTGTCAAGACAAGTATTCACATCTAAGTTCCAAACAGTTCCAAATAAAGATGAGAATTCCATTTTTATGACTGGAAGTGAGGGTGGAAGAATGTATATATTACATCAAATCAAAGCAGTTTCATTTGGAAGATAAATCATACAATCTTCAACTTTGAAAATATTCAGGTTGAGTACAGCTTGTAAGATACATAAGATAGGCACAGCTGTAAAAGATTAAAGCTATTAAAATATAAAATGAATGTAGGATGACTAAAATGTCCAATTGTCCATCAATAACAAGTAATTCCCAGATCATTCCTATTTACAGTAGGAGGAAGACAGAAATTTCCTCCAAGTCCATGTAGCAAAATCTGGCAGTTTGTTTTGCATCTCAGTCACGGAAAGGCAGGAAGGGAGCAGCACATTGTGTGGTGTTAAAGGAAAGGCTATGAGAAAACCATTCACAGCAGAAAGCCTCCTGAGCACTCTGGAGACTGGGCAGCAGGTAGTATCAACAAAGTTCTCTCCTATCCTTTCTCCTCAGTGAAGCAGTAGTCTAAACAAGACAGCTTTCTCCTCAGAAACATCCTGTATGTCTTTAAACACCAGCAGAACATTAAAATTGAAGGGCTGCAATGTTTTCACCTGTATTAGCTTTTTATTTCCTATGGTGCCCCTGTTCTTTTCTAAATAGTCATTGTAACATAATTTTTGATTTCCATTTCAACTAAAGGAAATGTCTTAGCTATTTGTAAAGCAAATTATACTCTTTTAAATGTCTTGCCCATGTACAGTGCTAAGTTCATACTGTAAAAGTGTTCTGCAGTTTTTTTAGATGGATATCCCTTAAAACTTTAATGTTCTTAAGAATATATGTAATATCTTTTTCAGCTCATTTAGTTCTAGTCTTTTTAGATGTCTTAATGAAGAAACATTGTAACATTTGTGTCTTGTTATACCTTAATAATCATAGCTATTTGGAAGAATTGTATGATATAGAAAGAGTAAGCATATAGAATTACAATTCTACAAAAAGGAACATCAATACATCACTTAATAGAATCAAGCTTTTTTTCTAGCTGCATATTTCTTGAATAACACTAAAAACCATATTTCCAGAAAGTTGTTCTCTCATTAACAAGATTGCCATAGTAGACAATATTAAAGAGTAGATTCAGTTAATCTCCAAACTCCCAAAGTACTGCATGTTTCTTATCAAGTGAAGGACCAAAGTTACTGATGCATATACAACGTGATACAACTATAGAATCTTCAAGGCCATTCTAATCATTCCCAAAGGTCTTTCAAACAAACACATTTTAAGTCCCTACATCTACAGTCCCCAGAAGGAACCTGAAGGTGACCTCTGTGTCTTTGCTGGGTCTCTGCTCCACAGGCAACCAAAGCAAAGGAACCAAAGCAAAACCACTGCAGTGCACATCTCTTCCTGCACTGACTCCTTCCAAGAAATTAGTGTTAAAGCACAGAAAATCCGGGCTCATACGCTAATGTAACTGGTATATCAATTTAGATGATTATCAGCTTTTTAATGTAAATTCAATAGAATTTTCAAAAACCAAAAGTTGTTTTTCTTGTTTCTTATATTTCACATCAGTCCAAAAAATACCTTCCCTTAACATCTTAGGGAAAAATTCCTGTAACAGTGAACTCAGACATTCAATAAACTACTACATCTCTCTTGAAAATACTGAGAACAAAAAAGTTCTATGTTTTCAGGCTAGCAATTTAAATATTGAGGGTGTAGGTAAGGATATATCACCTCTCTTCTCTGTATGTCTCTTCCTCTACCCAGAATGTTGTTTGACCTTACTGAGCTGTTTTCCAAGGCTAGGTATATTTTGTACGGGATGAAATGAGGAGGGAATTGACAGTATTATAACTTTTTCTATAAAAATTGGTTAACTATTTTCCCATGTTCGGTCACTTGCAGAAATGAGGGTTTACTTTGTGCAATCTGTACTGTCCTGCTGTTTCAGAAAAAAAATTCTAGTAAAGCCTAATTTGAGTGGTTGCATAAAAAGTTTTAGAAATAAACAATTTTGAGTCAATCACATGCTAAGTCTTTCTATTCACTGAACTCAAAAGGGACAGGTTTTGATGGGACAAGTTATATTTAATTGTTGTTCAAAATACATGTAGGTAAAATAAATAAAATAAATAAATAAATAAATATTTGGTTCACAGAACTATTTCATACCAAATGTTATCACTATATTGATTGTTAGCTAGCACTTTTTTTATCTCACCATTCAAAAGAAAAAAAAACACAAAACAATGAAAAAAAAATAGAGTAAGATAAAGCAAAATAAAGTTACATTCCACTCCTCCAAAAAATATGTTGTGATACTGTTCTGTATTTATAGCAGTTAGACATTGCAAAACACACAAGAAGGGAGAATAAGTAATGACATTCATCAGTAAGATCATTCTCATGGTAATCCGTAATGCACATATGGGTAGGTGTGTATATTATTTTAAGGTTCTATTTTAACACATCTTAGATGAGCTATTGTATATATCTTGTTGTTGAAGATCCATATCTAAGTTCCACAAAACCCAAAATTTTCACTTCCTGAAATATTGTTAAAATTAAGACATTACATATGACATAGTTATCCCATATTACCAGAATAGTGAGAGTAGCAGCAGAAGTATCTGTGCATTATAATTTGCATTTTTGACCAGAGGAAAGAGTTGTTCGTCTGATCTGAAGGCTCATTTATTTAATGAGACATATGGTACAAGTCTTCATATCCTTATGCATCCCAGTCTTTTGTTTATTTTTTTCATTCACTCACATACAGTTATAATAATGTGCTGAGTTATAAATGAGCATTCTTCAGTTTTATAGTTCATATTCTGCTTGTATGTAAATCTGATGATATCATTATAAATAATCTCTCTTTCAAACTACTTTTTTTTTGCTTTATCATGGTCTGTGGATATGTACTTTCTATGGTAATATTTAGGAAATTAAGTTAAATTAAGTAGTGTTTTGGTTAAGACATTCAGAATGCCTTTGTCATACTGTTCACTGTAGCAGTACTGTGATGTAACAGTTTGGCATTTATGGTTAAGATAATTTAAACTCCTTTTCTGTAGTTATATCATGTCTTCAGTTAGATTTTTCAGTTCCATCAAGATCATAAAAATCTCAAGTAAAATAAAAAGATAGACTTTTTTATAATGTAAAAGTTCTCGTCATAGCTCTATTTCAGCACATAACCCCTCCTTATTTCTCCTTACTACTATTTTTTGGTATTATAATGTGAAGAGTTAAATTAAAAAAAGAAGAGAGGGGGAATGGAACTAAACAAATTTTGAAGAGCGTTGTTCACTCCTTTATCACTCCCTGCTTGACTGTGGAAACAATATTACGCAATTTAGCTGATTATCACTTGAAAATTTAGGATAATATAACTTAACTATGGACACTTGGAAACTTCTTAATAAACTTCCTTTTAAAAATTAAGATGAAATATAAAGCATATGAGAATATGACAAGTAAAACATATAAGAATATCACAAGTTTGCTAACAATGTCTAAAACCGTCAGTCTAGCTAAAACGAAGGCTATCTCGTACTTGCCCTCTGCATAGTTTTGTATTAGATTAAAATGCTCCTCACTGGATGCATGCTCTGCAGCCTCTAGGTAGAATTGTTTAAATTATGTATTTGCGTTTGTTCCACTGAGTAGAAAATCAGTGTTATAGGTAGTCTGTAACATTACAAACATTTTCTGTTCATTGATGAATAAAAAACCACTCTAAGTTACGAAGGTTCTCTAGGAAGGAAATTAAAATGGTGAAAACTCCTAGAAGTAAAATAAAATAAAATCAATCTTAGTTGTGAGACAGGAGCTTCAGAGACTGCTGAAGCAGAGATGAAGATCTGTTTGACAAAATAGGTTGAAGCCAGTTTTTCCAGGTATCCTCTGTAAAATCATAGAAATAATTTATACTGAAAATAAGTATGAGTTAAAGTGGAGGGATCCTAATTTTTTCAGGGCAGTTTCATATGTCTCTCTATACACTGTGTGGAGAGTTCCAATCCAAACATGACATTTGGAAACAATACAGATGGCAAGTATCTGTAACTTTACCTTTACACGGGGAGCTGCATCAAGTGAGATGACCTGGGCCCAGAGGAACAATCTGTTAGTAAGATAGCCATGAACTATGCATGGGGTGGGAAAACCTATTTGGAGAGGGACCCAGACAATCCATGGGGAACCTAAGTCCACATTGTTCTTCTGCTTACAGATGCTTTAAATGGAAAAATGAGGTCTGGTCTGGAAAAAAGAACTACTGACTCAAGACAAAGATCCTTGGAAATGTACATAAAAATACATGAGGATCCTTAAGAATCAGGACAGATATACTCAACACTTGTAACAGTGAGCAGCTGCACAGCACAAAACAAGCACGAATTTCTGCCCGACTTTCACAGACTAGCAACTTCCATGATTACAAGGAAAGTTGAGATTGAGTGAAGGTGACTGTGAGTATGCAAAAAAAAATCAATTACATTAAAGAGCTTTTATCTTATAGGTTATTAAATAGTGTCCAAAATCCATTATGCATCACCCATGATAGAAAAACAAAATGTTACTTTGAAAGGTAAAAAGTCACCAAGGAATTGACTCAGGGTACTAGCAGAAGAAAAATTCTTCCTCCTGTAATTTTCTCTCCTGCCCCTGAATCTCCTTTACAGTAGTTGTCCAGGATTAAATGGAGAGAGGCTTCATGGCAGGTCCATCTCTGCTATGTTTAGAACTTTTTGCTTTCTTCCCAGAGGATGCTCATTTTCTAGATATAGATAATGAGATGCAGAGCTGGGCTTTAAAGGAAGGGTTAAAAAAAAAAAAAAAAGGTTGTTATTTTTCCTGTAGGATCTCTGCTGTAGGCAAGAGGGAAAATCTGGGCAACAGCAAAAATGAAAAGATTCTGCAGATGGGTTCAGGACACTTGTAAGTTTGTGGTTAGATACTGAATATTAGCTGAGAGATCACGGTGAAATAACTGTTCAGAACTCTAAGAAGAATTAAAAATGGCCCTATTTATTAGTATTTTAAATGCTCACATCACAATGATCTCTAACTCCTGTGCCTGTGTCTATGTATATCCACATATGTATCAATATTTATACACATAGAAAAATTTATACATATGTCCTGTTTCAAAAACACTTGGAAAGAAGTGAGGTTCGAAAACTTGAAAGATTTATTTTAGGAGAGAGGTTCCCTGCCCCTATCAGAGTATTTAGATATTTAATAATTTCAGTTCAGTTCAGTTTGGGTTACGAAATGATTTTAATTCCGCAAACTGTATTTTCCTCTGTATGTTGGTGAAATATCCTAGGCTGTGTAAAAGACATTGAGAAAAGTCTCTGAAGCACTTTTCAGAGTGTATGTATTAAGTCTTTATTAGTTCATTAGGGCAGCTTTGTCTTTTAAGAGCTGTTAACATTGGAGACTAAGTATGCAATTTTGCCATAATTCACGCTTTAAACTTCTTTCAGCTTACTTTCCCTTCTTTTAGTGATTGCCTTTCATATAATTTATAAGATTTGTTCTCTGTATAAGCAAAAATGATTTCTTTTACATTTATGTTTTTTCAACAGTAAAATAACTTTATAGTAGCACAAAATTACTTGTTTATATTTACCCAGTTGTAGCTACCTATTTTCCCTTTACATGATTATTTGTGAAACAGCCTCCTATCAGAGAAAAAAAAAAAAGGAAGAAATGACAAAGGGAAGAGAAAGCACACATCAGATGTGCTGAAGTGGGAGAATGCAGTATTAGGAATGGAATCTTAAGTATCCTTCAGCAACACTCAGATCACCACTATTATTATAGGAGCAGTAACACACTTTAGAAGGCAATAGAGCTGCACCTAACAGTTTCAAGACAAAATTTTTCCCTGTGAAGACCTTTCAAAACTAGATTGGCAGTAGTTTAAGAAAATCCCCCAAATCAAGATTCCCAAGATAAATGGTGGCATAAAGAGAAATAGTATTCCATTGTACTCTTGGAAGATATTCTTGACTGTTAAATTTCAAATAATAAGAGACTCTGTGAAAGAGGCAGAGAGTCTACCCCTGGAGACAGTATCTTGCTGCTGGATAAAGCCAAGTGTCAGAACAAGCGCAAAACAATAGATATATCGCAGGCTGTGAAAAAATGAAGAGAGAACAAGCTAGTAAAAAGCATACAGAATAGGGCAACAGACCTTATTCATGAGCATGGAACATGAATGAACTGGAAATGAATTCATAATATAAAGCATTGGACTGAAATATATCAGTAACTTTTTGGAAAGATTATGCGTTTTCTGCGAAGTAATTCAGGAAAATCTAATCTAATTTAAATCCATTATTACAATGACTATTGCCTTTAAAACTATTTTTGTATAAGTCAGTGATTTTTTGGAAAATATTTTTTGGATACTTTTTGAAAACTCAGAGACTTAAAAAACCAAATTTGATAGTAAATGACCTAGTTTTGTGAAATTTTAGGAATTTAAAAATTTATCTTGGAGGTTATTTTCAAAATGAAATTCTCAAAATAACTGAATCAACAAGTTTTTAAATTTAATTATTTTTCTGAATCATTCAATCTGACTAACAGTTTGGGATTTCTGTATTAGATCAATATTTACAGGTAGCAGAAGTACAAATTAACAGACTTGTGGACAAGGAAGTATATCAGCAAATTTAAAACATAGATCAGCCTCCAAATACTATTTCCAGTTCTCTAAGTTGTATCATAAACTATTAATCTATCCCCAGACTCCTTAGAAATTCTGAATATTTGAATTTGTAAAACATTATATTTGTATTTATTTTTTTCAAATGTTTAAATGCAGATCTAATAACCACAAAGGACTTCCAAACTGTTCTTTCAACTGATTCTGATTAATTCATAGGAGGTCACAATTTTTCTTAGTTCTCTTTCCATTGCTGTTATAGCTGCAAGAGCTCTTCACTGTGTCCCTTGGTACTTTAAACTTTACTTGAACTTTGCTTTTTCTATTTCCGTCCCTGCATACTCAGGCCATGTTTCAGTATTCCTTCTGGATATCCCATCCTCACTCCTCCTGTACACTTCATTTTTTTCATTTGAATTCAGGCAAGTGTTCCCTGGCAGTCAGCCTCGAGTCTTGTTGCACCAGCTTGACATTCTGCCCAGTATTATGGACTATTCTTGTAAGTGAATGAGGCTGTCCATGATCTCTCCTTGACCTCTTTACTCTTCAGGGCTGCTTCTCAGAGGAAATGCCAAACAGGTTCATGAACAAAATAAAACCTGCATTCTTCAAGTCCAAGTTTGCAATTCTGTTTTTCCTTTATCCAACTTCTCTCGGTAGTTCAGTTGCTTTTCTCTCACCATCTTTTGGTTGCTGCACTCAAGTCTGTTATCAAACTTAATAACCCCAACACTTTTTTTAATTTCTATTTTTCTTATTCAAGAGTGCCAACGTTCTCTTTTAATCAACTTGTTAATTATCAGTATCAAACAAATATCTTTTATATTCTCCAGAAATCTTCAGGATTGCTTATATTCCTTTCCAGGAAATGCTGTAGGAACCAAAGTCTCACATGAGAAACACGGTTTGTTACCAGCTTTACTCCATCACTCCAGTCTCCTTTCCTTCACCTAGTTTGTTACCACCTCAGAGTAGACTCAGTCCCTTTGGTGAGGGAATTTGCGGTCTAGTGTGTGTGTGTCTGTGTGTCTATGTGTCTGTGTGTTATGTAGAGTCTTGTTAGCACACAGTATTTTTTCTCTTTTTTTCTGCTCTTTTCTTTTTATGCCTATCCTCTGCTCCAGCACTGCAGCATCTTCAGGAATATCCATCTGCTCAGGCATGAGGTCCTCTATGGACTAAAGTGTGGACATCTGCTCCACCACGGAGTCTCTTTTTGTTCCCTCCTCTGACTTTCTGATCTTTTTCTCCCTTTCTTAAACACATATTCACTGAGGAGCGACCACCTTGCCTGAAGGTCCCAGCTGTGTCCTGCAGGGGGTTGGTTGGAGCCAGCTGGGACTGGCTGTGTCCATCATGGGGCAGCCTCAGCCTCTCCTCACAGGGGGTGGCCCTGCAACCCTCAAAGCCAAAACTCAGGCATCTACTCCCAGAACATCACAAAGACTGACAGTCTGAGTAAAAGTGAAAATAAAGGCTACCAATACCTCCTGGAGTTCAGGTGGAAGATAATGTATTGAGTATCGGGCTCAATACTTCATAAGTGTGTATGTGAACTGAAAGGAAAAAGGAAAATACGTTGTACTTCTTTTCATGGGACCTCTCATTTCTCCAATTCTGACGTCTTTGTCCTGAATGTAGGCTCTCAGATTTCAACTTCTTACTTTTGATTCCAGGGCTACATCAGCCTAATCATCAGATAACCAGTATCTCAAATAAATAGCACCTCATTTTCGCAGAAGAGACACAATATTCAGAAGCACTCTGCTCTCAAAATAAAGGGGTCTCATGACCCCGAACCTCCTTCTCCATAATAGAATCAGAGTTGTCATCAAGCCAGCCTGACCCTTTTTATAAGCAAGGTTTATGAAAATGGTGTAAGGCTGATGCCTACATAGGTAGGATTAAATCAAGAATAATCAGATGCTTCAGAGGACAAGATAAAAGGAATTAAATGAGCAATATACAGGCAGAAACAAAAGTCTCCAAGGAATACAAATAAGCAAATTTTAATTATCTGATGTTTCCTATGGGCTAAGAAATAGTACCTGTGCTGTTTCATGAACTCAGTTTTACATCTGTGAATATCCAGGTTCACAGAAAAATGTCATACTTGCACTGCAGGGATAATTATACCTCATTAATATTAGCTATATTATGTCTTAGGAAAAGGGCTTAGCTTCAGTTTTGTACCAGGAGGCGCTGGTTTGTTATGATCCTTCAGAAAGGCCCTTTGACCATGCAAAGTATCATTTAAAATACTGTTTATTAGAACCAACACTGCAGTCATAACAAATAGTCTTACCTCGTTTTAGTTGCTGGAAGCCCCTGAGCACTGCAGTATCAAACAATACTCTTGTGAGCACACCACACCAATCACATCTGTAGCAGGGATTGTCCCCTTTCAGTCATTCAAGCTAAGGTAACTTTTTCTTACAAGGAAACAGCTCTTTTTATCCTCTCTACAGACAAAATAAAAATGATATTTTCATGAGAATTTCTTGCTGCACTATCAGCAAAGGCAAGGCCAGGCAGGTGGTATAATTGCTGGTACCAAGTGGGAGCTGCCTGCAGGTCACTTTGTTAGAATGAGCCAACTGAGGATGTCCTGCAGCAAAGGGATCTGTTTATCACAGTGCAGGCCTGAACCTGCTCAGGTTAGCTACGTTGTGTGTCACTAACTCCTCAACCCACAAGAGGCCTTCCAGTCAAGACCAGTACAGGATCAAGGAAAAGCAAATGCCTTGAAGGTAGGTCTCTATTTTTCGCTGTTCTTAATGAAGGTCTATGACGAATATAGAAGAGAGAGGGGGATTTCTGTTGGTTCATGCTTATCTTCAAATAACAGTTCGATTTCTAAGCAGCCAGAATATGCTTATCACAAATTTCTGGCTAGCAAATTTATCAAATGCATCTACTGCTAGACACTACTTGATTTGAAATCTATAGGTCACAATCAGATTTTTCACTTATAAGTGAAATAACACTGTCATTTCAGCTAGAAAGACAACTGATTTGTCAACCCAATTCAGTTTAACATTGTGGCAAAATAAACCATAAGACCATTTTCTCCTAAATAACGTATTTTGATTTCTTTCTAAGAAGAAAAAAACCCTCTTCTCCTGGCTACTTCATTGTCTTGCAATTGCAAATTTAGCTGCTATTGGAAGAACTAGATGATATAATTTGGAAATCAGTCTTTGGATTACACTAAATTCTGAACAGATTTAATTGAAAATACATAGCTCGTCTGTAGAAACTGATGGAATAAAAATTGAAGATTCCTAGTTAACAATAGTGGTTCACATTAATACTGTATATAAAAGTATAATATTTCTGTCGCTTTTTCCTATCAAATCTTCAGGAGTTTATATGAGTAACCTTAGATACAGTAATCATAACTTAGAGCTTTTTTGGAGTTGTATAAAATATAGTTCATCAAAAAACAACTTTCTAATTAAGTGCCTCGAATCACTCCTTAACAGTAACCTGTCTTAATGATTTGTTACTTTATTGATCTCTCCGTTTTCTTGTGAGAACAGACAGAGAGAGCTGAGATCATTCAGCCTGGAGAAAAGAAGGCTCAGGGGGGTCTCAGCAATATATAAATACCTGAGAGAAAGATGCAAAGAAGATGGAGCAGGCTTTTATCAGTGGTGACCAGTGACAGTACCAGGGGCAATGGGCACAGCCTGAAACACAGTAGGATCCTTTTTAACATCTGGAACCACTTTTTCGCTGTGAAGTTGACTGAGCACTGAAACAAGTTACCCACAGATATTGTGGAGTCTCCATCCTTGGAGATATTTGAAAGCTGTCTGGACACAGTTATGGCCAACCGGCTCGAGGGTGGCCCTGCTCGAGCAAGGGGTGTTGTACCAGTTGATACTCTAGAAGTCCCTTCCAACGTCAACTATTCTGCAATTTTGTGATTCGGCGACTAATAATAGACTCCTAGTGTTTCAATTATACTGCTATGACACAACTTGATTTTATCTTATAAATAACACATATAATTTCTGTTCCTGTATTTAAGGTGTGTTTACTCTATTACCATAAATAGTGTTTTGAACATAATAAAGTGCATTTGTGTCTTGATTCTGTACTCTTTTGATTCTGGTACTCTTCATTGATGATATTGGGTCAGATTTTTATTTTTTTTTTCTCTGTTCCTACACTAATCACTCACCAGAAGTTCCTAAATCCTATGTAGCACTCATTTCTTTTATCCAGTCAGAAGCTTTATCTTGTCTACAATAGGCAGTTGACCTTCAATTTATATTCCGATCTCTTTGTTGTGGTCTTTAGATTGATTTCTGTCTAGTGGATGTTATGACTGAGTTAGGCTGTTTAAACAGACATTCTTTGTTACTAATTACTGTAATTTTTTCATTTGCCAATTTATTTGAATAAGTATGTTGGGAGACTTTTTTGCAATATAAATAAAGTTGTCTATTTGTAAAGTATATATGTCATTTACTTTGAACTTCAAAAATTTTGGGCAATCTGCATCTCTAAACATTACTGCAGAGATCCTCATTCAGCTCCTTTAGGCCTCCTAAAAAACCTCTCTGTTGTTAGTCTTTTGAAAGTGTTTAACTCTAGCACTCTTCTTTGTAGAAAATAATAATCTATAATTCCATCCATGAGATATGAGATGAATGTGTAATTTTTAATATAGGAAGGACATACTTTTGTCTTTTTTTTATATGCTGTGCTTATTTTTGTTGTGTTTTCATCATTGTTTTTACATTTTAATAAAAAATATCTTTTTTCTTTGAAAATTCAGTACTATGTCATTGAACAACTGGTCTTCTTCTTTTAAATTTATCTTCAGTTGGTTATAGAAATAATAACTCAAAAAAATTCACTGTTGATTATTCCCATTTCTGAAAAATATATATAAAAAAACAACTACTGAAACCCTATTGACATGCTAATGTCTTGTGGAACGGAAGACTTATTAGAATCAGTTGGATATAATTTTCAGAATAATTTCTCACTTCTTATGTTTTTTCAAATTTACTTTTTTTATTCTTAGCAAAGCCTTTGAAAACAGTTAGAATCAGAATTCCATGGCAGCTACTGGAAGCTTCTGTTGAGTCCAAGAATAGAGTCACTGTCTACGTCATAATCTACAGGTTGCAGCAAATGGATAAGCTGTACATTATTCTACAAATACTAAATTACTGCAACTGGAAGTGTGTGTGTAGTTGTATTTTTTCTATAATATCAAAACAAGGACAAAATTGTACCTACAGGTATGTGGAAATAATGCGCCAGAAGATGCTGAGGAAGTGAGAAAACCTTCTACTGGTGCAATAATTTCAAAGAAATTCTGATTCAAGCACTTTTCAAAATTTTATCTTTGTTAGGACATTTTAACATTTACTAAAGCTTAAATTTTACTCTTGACATACTGGGGCATGGAAGTCATAAAAGAATTTGATGTAGGATTTTAACTAAATACCTTTGTAGGCTGACAGAAGATACTATAGCTGTTCTACTGTAATAAACAGAATAATAACAGTCTTGACTAGAAAGCTTGCTGACATCTGCAGTATATATATATATTAAATCCCTCTTATATTGATTTTTTTTGTTCCTATCATCCATCTCAGTTTTACTGATAGCCTTTTGATCATGAGTCTCAAGACATATGCCATAGAGATTGCAACAAGAAGATCAAGGAATTAAACTCTTTCTCAATAGCTGTTTCAGATTTTCTCTTTAAAGTATTTTTGAAGTCAGTGTGCTTCAAAAATATAGTTAATCTTTGGGGAAAACAAACAAACAAAGAAACCCCAACACTTTGCCTCAACAATACTGCTACTAATAGATTAGCATCTTGATGCAGAAAAAAATTGTCAGTTTTCAAATTTCACATTTCCAAGCTTTATTTTAAATTTAATAGTTATATTTTTGAAACTTTTTCAAGTACTTGCAATTAAAAAAACAATCTAACATGCAAAGGCAGCACTTCCTAGTGGTGGTGACTGCTTCTGACCTCTGTTCTTCAGGAAAATATTTTCCAAAAGACAAGTTTCCAAGTGAGCTGTAGTTAAAGAAGATTAAAAGAACATTTCACAGCAAATTAGAGGAAAAAACAAACCCTGCTAGACCTAGGACAACAATGAATATATTAAAGCATTAAGTATCCACTGACATATTTTCCTTATTTACAAGGGAAAAATATTCCTGTCTTCAGGATGTTATTATGATACTCCGAAATACTTCCTGAAATCCTTTTAGATGAAATTAAATTCAGTCTTTTACATGTATGAATGAGAAATGAAAATGGAGAACATTTTGCCCACAGTGTTTCTTTTAAACTTCATGAAGCAAAGAAGATCTATAGTTTATCACTTTTAAGTAACTAGAATTTGTAAAAAACATCGGAATATTATATGTTTTCAGAATATTGTGTAGGAAATTTGTTCTTTCATCTTTCTTTTTCTTTCCCTGCAAAGATGGAAACTAAACCAAACAAGAAAGTAATCTAATAACTTTTTATTTTATTTACCAGTCCATTCTGTATGATTGTTTCAGTGAAGGAGTAAAGTGTGACTGTCCAAATTTGTGCAAGACCATCATTTGCATCTCTTACATTGCCTTTGTTGCTACACTTATAAATAAATCAAAGAACTCTGGGAACTTTCATTTCAGTCTTTTAAGAAGTTGATGTCTTAGGCACTAAGTGAACTATATTCTCTGAAGCTGTTTGTTGTGGTCCTGTCATAATTAAAATATTCCTTCTAGTTTAAACACAGACACTTTAATTGTATATATCAGTCAAAGTGATTTTTCTTTTACCCTGTTTTGAAAGCAGGAATTGACTTATTTTTTTATTAATGATAAGTTTGGAGGGGATTGTATATACCTTTCCTTCAATCTTAAAATTGCCCACAATTCCCTTTTCACACTTTCTGAAATACTGATAGGTAACAGTAATTCTGTATTAGCAGAGGACATTTTAATTTTATGTAATTCCTACTGGAACTCCATAACAATAGAAATTGCATCATTCAGTTCCTAAAGATTGTAGCTATCTAAACATTTCATTATATTTTTTAAACTCTCTTATGAGCGTAGGTTATTACTGTACATGTTTTATAGATGAATGAGTTAGTATAAAAATAGATTAAGAGATTGTTGAATGCTATACAAGCAGTAAAAGCCATCTTGAGACTAATAGGGACTTTTTTACCCTTCTTTCTAAAGGCTCCATGAATGTGAATGAATGTGTTTAATCATGATGAAATCATGCGTGTTTTGTTTTATATGATGGGTAGTGCCTTGGCACATGACAAATACATGTTCAAGAATATGATGTGAAAATATCTTATGCGTAGTTTGAATGGCCCCACAATATGTTTCATTGGATGCCTCAGTTATTAGCACATTCATTTTGGATGGCAGAAGAATGCTATAGACACAAAGTTTATATTACATTAAGTATTAAATTATATTACAGCTTTTTTCAGATTATTTTCTTACATTTTCTTTGTAATTCCAATTATAAAAACTTCAGAGAGTAGTAAGAAACATCAGTGTACAGCGTATCACACATAACTGAGTTTTATTATTTTCTGCAAGAATATGAACTATTGTGTAGCAAATTCAATATAATGACAGTAAAAAAAAGCTAAAAAAAAAGTGAAAAAGTGAAAAATGTGAACAGCAAGAATGTTCACATTTCAAGTCTGTCATTTTGGCCTTTATATCCTCTTAATGGATGATTTATGCTCAAAATTGAAAAGCATAGATAAATGATTTTAGAAAAATCCTTGTATTTGAGAATAAAGTAAAAAAAAATCATCTTCAGGCAAGAAGGTGAATCATGTTAAAAATATAATTTTACAAAGTTTACACATACAACTTAAAATAACACATTTTTTCTATGACATATTCAGAGTCATCTAGAAAATTCCCCCTTGTACCTGGATTTTTATAGTGGTCACTCATGCTACCACATGGGTATGTCAGGGCCTAGCTGTGGGCCCAAAATGGCTGACAAGTCTTGTTCAAGATAACTAACTCCTCAGACACAAAGTCTTTCACAAGATTCCTCAATACGGTAGAAATTCTCCATGATGGCATGATACTCTTTTTTTCAATTAACATTGGTCATAGCAGTGCTTTCTCTCATATTATGCAATGACTATTTGCAGAACTCTCTCCCAGTTCCGATACATCATTCCTTCCTTACCATTTATTCTCCTCATCTTCTGTTTCATATTCTGGAAGAACACTTCTACTGTTAAAATATTTCCCGCGTTTGTATTCTGTGATCTTTTTATTTTTCTCTGACTTTCTAGATCAGAATTTATAGGAATGCTGTACTGCTAAAAAATACTTGTCGTGGTTGCCCCATGATTTTGTATGCATAGTCCAGGAGTTATATTACTTCATAAACTACTGACAAAACATGGAGTGAATGAAATTGAGTTGTGTTTCAATTGATTATTCCCACAAAATCTCATCCGAAGCCTCAAAACCACCTGTATGCTGTTGTGCTTCAGGATCTGGGATATACACTCAGCATTATAATAAAAAAAATTACACTCTAGAGCTCTTTAAGACACTCTTCATATGTTTTCATATGTTTTTACTTAATTAAATACGTGTTAAAAGATAGTGTTTTTGCCTTAGTAACAACAGGGACTCAATCCTTGAGGAGACACCAAGTCACATACTATTTTATGTGCTAGCATGTGCCTAGCAATGTGGGCACAGGAAAGTCCATGACCGCATGTCCTTGAGATCTGTGATATTCTCCCTGTAGTAAACACATTAAAAATTTGAATGCAGATGTACCTCATGAGCTCTAGAAGAATGCTAACTTTATATTGTACTCAAATGTAGGATAAGGAGTAATGAAAATAATGAAATAGCTATCTTTGTTTACAAAAAATCATGCGCACAGAGCGTGATAGTACCACTGTTTCGATGATCTTTGGTATCTTAGATAAAAATTAACAACACTGCCCACTGGTGTTTCTTTTTTTTCCTCTTTTTTTCCCTCTCACACATTTATTTTCCTGTTTATTTTTATGGGAACAGTTTCCTTTAGTTTTGTCACATTTGCCATAATTTCTATTTCTAGCTGCTATGATCATTGATTCTTTATTTGGAAAGTTTTTTTGTTGCACAGCAGATGTTGAGACAAGTCTACATGCAGAAGAATTTTCTAAAAAGAGGCCATAGCTAATAGCACACATCTGCTCTAATAGTGAATGTTACATTTGTGGAAAAAAATGAGTAAAAAAAGGAAAGAGAAAAAAAATAAAAAGTAAACACTGAGCCTTGACCAACCCAATACTTGTTCTTGCATAATACATTTCACATAGTAACCATGTAGTTTTCATCAGAATCTACCCATACTTGCCATATATGTTCCTGCTTAATATGTTATCAACAAATAGCTAAAACCAAAGTGTAGGAAAAAGAGAGAGGGATGAGTTAATTCTCATGTTAATGGTAATCCCTTCCCACAAGAATGCATCATAACGAATAATATTGATATGTTAAGTGCAAGGCCCTGAAAAAAGCTGCATAAGGAAACCAATACGTGAACATCGAGAAGAAGATGCTGCACTTACTTGGAAACAGAGCCATAGCAGCTTTCTGAGTTGAAGGTAAAACAGCTTCCAGACCTGCATATAAAAGGCTCTTGACAATATGAAGCCAAGGCATCTGAGGTACAGTGCGTTATTTCTCTCTTGCTGCGTATTACGTTAATGATTGTGTATAAACTTACATTTTAGATTAAATATTAAGGAGAGACTAACGCATTATTAATATCAATGTTTAAGCTAATTCTCTGTCTAATTATATCCTACTCTAATATAATTTATTTGGAGATTGGTAAGAGTGTATTACGGTAAACAATGAACAAGTAGACAAAATATTATACAAAGATTAGAAGAATAATTATGAGAAAGACATATATTCAAATTAATCTAGAATGCTGGGTAAGATTTCCACTGCAGATTGCAATATGTCAAAATAAAGTTGTACATCAAGACTGGAGGAATGGAGATCTTATTGGCTAAGACATTTTAGTAAATAGTAGGTTAATAGTAGTTATGATAAAAAATTTCTGAAGAGAGAATGTGATTTGTGACTAAACAAAAAGAGAACTTACAAACAAACATATCAGACATAACTGGGATGTTCTTTAATTTATATATTTGTCTCTGGTGTAATCATCCTGGATCATCTTTTATATTTCACCAGGAAGTAAGGATGGAAAATATATTCAACTAAAATTTCAAAGATATTACAGACTTGTGAGAAAGAATGTAGTTCAATCCTTTTAATCAAAAGACAATAGTTGTATGACATGATTAAATTTCAGACAGTAAGAAATTCACCTGAGGAGAAAAAGTGAGAAGTAGGACAGAAAAAAGGCTGAAAATGGTCTAAAAGAGATGTCTGTATCATTCAACAGATACTTTGAAACACTGACACATTTTTTAAGACCTTGTAAGGGACTCCTCGTCTTCAAGAGCTTTAGTCAGAGACTGAATACTTTGATGTAGTTGAAAGAAGAAGTTATGTAGAAGCTCAGAATTTGATGACTTACAAAATCTCATTCGGCCTAATTGAATGTATTACTTTATACTTAATTAGCTCCCGATGTGATAGCTTTGCTCAGAATTAAAATATGTGGCGGGAATGTGAGGAGGCAATGCTGGGGATGAATTCTCCTTGTCTTATTTGTTTGACCTGTGCAACTAAGTTCTAAACCCTTTTTTTTTTTTTTTGTAATCATTCTTATTATTTTACATAAATAAGAAACTGAGAGTAATATTGTTTCACTGTTTGGCCTTTATGATAACATATAACTCTAGGATTTTGTGTCATGTTGTATGCATCCAGAATACTCAAACTGAAGAGGAATGTAGAATACTGTTTTGAGAAAGTTCTTTTTTTTTTAAAATAATAACAGGAAGTGGGGCTGGATGTAAGAGGAAAAAAATCGCAATGAGGATAATTAAACCCTTGGGAATTTTTGCCAAGACTTGACTGGACAAAAGCCCTGAGAAATGTGGCCTGAATTCAATGTCCATGCTCTGAGTAGGACTTTGGAGTGAGTGACTTCCCAAGGTCCCCTAACACATGAATAAATTTCTGAGTCTGTACTGGCATTACTCATTTATTTTTCTACTAAGAAAATAATTTTATACTAACATGGGTTTGGGGTCTTTTTCTTTGTTGTGTTTTTTTTTCTCAATAATTTTTATTTTCACGATATTTCTATCTGTTATCAGAGGTGAAAAACTGAAATGGAAGTCATATATGAGATTTCTTAACAAAGTTTAATAAAATTTTGTTTGTTCTTGAAAATACCATGAACTTTTAACTGAATCAAGATTAGGTTCTTTAATCTTCTATATAGCTACCTTCTATACAGGTAACTTATGTAGCCCTTCAATATAACTAGCTCAATATAATATTATTGAGTTTACTCAAAAATAAATCTTTGAATACACTTTCATGCAAGAGTACAAACAAAAGTGTATTAGATATGAAATGTGTTTCACCAGTCCATTCATTTTTAGAATGATCCTTCCCAACGTAATATTTCTCATCCCCAAAAAGAAATATAGTTTATATCCAAAATATGTCTTATTATTACTTTTCTTTTGCATTTACAGATAGTTTAACAACAGTAGTTTTTATAGTGTATAACTGTCTCACAGGGCAGTTACCAGTTTTTCAGACATACTTTCTAAATTCTGGGTATAGATGTCTAACATAGATTTATAGTTAACAAATATAAGTTGAACTGATTTCTGATTTCACAGGAGAGTTGTAATTCACAGGATATAATCTCTTAAAAAAAAGAAAAGGCCACTGTGTAATCTTATGGCCCATGACAGCTTTATGAAATTGGAACTATTTTTACCTATTTCTATAGAATAATCTCTGTAAGAGAATCTGTAGATGAAGGAGACAGTCCACGCTGAATTTTGAGCTAACTTACATTATTTCCAAACTAAAATCAATACAGAAATATTGAGATAGTATTCTGAAACCTCACTGACTAGAAAAGTTTTTCTGCCATGGTTTGAAGCAATTACAATTTTTGTAAGGGTAAGCAATAAACCATTAAATTATAAGACTTGTATTTCATTTTGACAAGTTAAAAAAATGACTGTTCTTTAGCTTTAAGTCACCTCCTCTGTTTTATCAATTTCTAGTTGCAGTGTTTTAACTTCCAAACTGTATTATGTAGTTTTGCCTACTCTCATAACTTCCTGTGACAAGGACCTGTGTTCACTGCAAAGGTGATTCAAAATAGAAAGGAATTTTTTTGAAGAAGAAAAAGTATCAAAAAGGAAATAGCTAAAACTTGTACCGTTCTTACAAGGAAATCTCTTTATCCAAACTATTTCAATGTGAACATCAACATCTGTTGGAGAGACACCACAATATTGTCTTTCATCAGGTATAAAAAAATGTCTTGTGTACTTCAAGCTTCCTTCTCTCTCTGCAAAATTCATAAAAAATATATTTTACACAAATACAAGTACAATCTGTGAAAAGTCATTAGTATATACAAAATCCAAAACAAACCAAACAGACTAATTTTTTTAAAATATACAAAATAATTTGCATAGTTTAACAGAACCCACTTATGTAAAACGAGGCTACTAGAGCACAAATCTTGTTCTGCAGTGCAATAGAAGAATAATGCAGTCTTGGGACCTATAGTCAGAAAAGGCAAACTATTCCTCAGAGAGTTTTCTTTAGTCATGTCAAATGCTATAAATGGTAGAATGAATACTTAGTGGAAGGCACATTGGCTTGATGTGCCTGTTTTTGAAGATGTAAGCCATGAGACTTTAAGTGAATTCAGGTCATTTGCACAATTTCATGTGGCAAGACACAGACAGAAAGGGGTATGGATATCATCTGTCGTAATTATTTTGAGAAAAGTAGTTCACAGAGATGGTCTTAATGAGTAAGTGGTAGAGAGTAGTGACTAATTCTTCATAATCAGGGGTGAGAACCAAACATCAAGGTCATCCAGAAAGACAATGATTATCATATGGATATAAACAGTAGTTAATCATAAGTTACATGTGTTAACCCCATAAATACCCACAGGTACAAATTCACAGGCATTTAGATTGTATAGCTGAATTTATAAGAAATATAACATTATATGTAGAAAGTCTGATACTTTGACCTCCACCTGACAGATGTAAAAAACTCCCAACATTAATGCTAAAAAATTAGGAAAAGAGTTCATTAATTTATTATTGTGAGAGGATTCCAAATACCTGTGTCCAAAGCTCATTACTGTATTGAGTGCAGGTGTCCAGGTGCTGGCAGTGGTGGCTACAGGATGGCCTCTGTGTGAAGAGATCAGGGCTGCCATGTGCCAGGTACGGTCAGTTCCAGCTGGTTCCAATGGATTCGCTGCAGGGCATGGCTGAGCCCTTCAGAGAAGGAAAAAAAATTATGGACGAGCAGAGAAGGAAGGAAAAAAGAAAGAAAAAGACAAGGAAAAAAAAATAGGAGAAAGAAACATGAGAAAGGAACACTAGGATTAAAAGAGTAGTAAATATTCCATAACAGAAAATTTGTCCCCTGCAGTCTGTGGAGGACCATGATGGAGTAGATGATACCCACATTGTAGCCCGTGGAGGACCCCAGGCCACAGCAGAAGGTTTTTGCTGAAGGAACAGTGACCTGTATAGTACCCACAAAAAAAATAGGAGAAAGAAACATGAGAAAGGAACACTAGGATTAAAAGAGTAGTAAATATTCCATAACAGAAAATTTGTCCCCTGCAGTCTGTGGAGGACCATGATGGAGTAGATGATACCCACATTGTAGCCCGTGGAGGACCCCAGGCCACAGCAGAAGGTTTTTGCTGAAGGAACAGTGACCTGTATAGTACCCACACTGAAGTAGGGAAAAAGAGGGAGAAATAGGGAACAACAGTGAGTAATCATTATGTACTGTCCACAACTCACACTTCCCATCGCCCTTGTGCCACTCAAGAGATCTGAGTCTGGGAAAGAAAGGAGGAAAGATATTTAGCTATTTCTCTTTTTATTTTCCACAGGCTTTGTCATTCCAATCTTATTTTCTTCACACATCTCACTGAGAGGTGTGTGGGGGGGGATATGAAGGAGGCAGATGACTGGGTGTTTGGCTGTTAGACAAAACTTAGACACCAAAATTACTACAGCAAAAAATTAGTGTAGAAAGGGAAGAAAATTCTTCATATGAATCTATTTCCACATTTAAGCTGTAGTCCAGGACATTTTTGTAGGTAGAATGATATGAACAGAATCAAAGGAAAATTTGTTCTTGTGGTACCTGTGGAAGAATGCACCCAAATTAGACTCTTGCCTTGTAAAAGAGATGTTAAAAAAATGGATACTCATCCCTGTGTGTTCATGAGGCCTTTGACATCTTCACAACTAAATGAAATAGTACAAGAAACCTGCTAATCTGAATGCATATACTTTCATTTCTGTCTGTATAAATGGATGGACGGATGGATGATTCTATTTGTATTTCCATACATTTTTTTCTATATTGTTTTTCATTGTGCTTTCACTTGAACTCTATAGGTACAATGTTATTTATTTTTATGCAAAAATGAATTTGCTTCAAGTGTAATTTTTGGAGTGACGGGTCCTCAGAGAAGTGTTTTGACAAGTACTTTTTTATTACTTTTTCAGAAATGAAAGAATTCTTAAGGGATGCCTTCTGCATCATCACCATAAGGGTATACTAAGCAGTATTATAGTTAAATTTCAAAGTGTATGCATTTGAATATGAACTAATTCTCCTCTGTAATCTGTAACAAGGACCAGAAACTTACTTACTTGCAGCAGGACAGGAGCCTGTGCCACAATAGGATGCAAACCCGTGCCAATATTTAATTCCTAAGGTGCCCAAACTCAAAGATCTGTATTTTTATGCCATCATAGAAGTTCCTGCATGTTTTCGCCTAGAACAAGTAACAGCTCCCAAACAATTTTTAAGCACAATTCAAAAGCTAAGCATGATGTAATGATGATTTTCAATGAGTTGTTTGATAGAGACTACCATTTCAGAAAGATGAGAGTTGAATAGTATAGGATACAGGCCATTTTTTGACCAGCGGGTCTCTTTGTTACAGTTCACTGCAGCCCAAGGTCTTGGTTATGTTTGCAATAGTATAGGATACAGGCCATTTTTTGACCATCGGGTCTCTTTGTTACAGTTCACTGCAGCACAAGGTCTTGGTTATCTTTGTAACAGAAAGCAGAAGTCAAGACCTAACAAGTTAGTTAAAGTACAGGATTACGGATATCAGTTCAGCTTTGTTTCTTGATCAACCCAACATCAAGCACTGAACTGAGAAAGACTTGTTAATCCTCACAAGTCTAAGCAAAGAATAGATGTAGGAGTGTGGCTTCTATGACAAGAACTCTTCGTATCTACTTTTTCTGTTATCCCAGTGGAATATATATAATGACTAGCCACCATAGTTGATTTCTTCTCATCCAATGTTCAAGTTTTGTGATGAAGAATGAAGACTTGATGAAACTAGATCTAAAGGAAGCAACAAAGCTAGTGAAGGGCCTGGAGAACAGACCTTATGAGGAGCGATTGAGGGAGCTGGGTCTGTTCAGTTTGAAGAGGAGGCTGAGGGGGGATCTCATCATGCTCTACAATTACTTGAAAGGATGTTGTAGAGAGGTTGGTGCTGATCTTTTCTAACAGGTAATTAGGGACAGAACGAGGTAGAATGGTTGCAAGTTGCAACAGGGCAGGTTTAGGCTGGACATTAGGACGAAATTCTTCACAGAAAGAGTGGTCAGACACTGGAACAGACTGCCTAGGGAGGTGGTTGCGTCGCCATTCCTGGATGTGTTCCAGTGTCGTTTCGATGTGGTGTTGGGTGATATGGTTTAGGGGTGAACTTGTAGAGTGGGGTCAATGGTTGGACTTGATGATCCCAAGGGTCTTTTCCAACCTGAATTGTTCTATGATTCTATGATATTCTTGTATCTGAGGTATTGATCCAAAGTTTGTAGCTTATTCAAAGTGCATAATGTGTTGTATATTTCTAGGACTGAGCTAGAAGCCAGGGAGCCTCAAACTGTTCAGAATTACGCATATACCGTAGATCTTTAATCCTGCCTCCATTTGTCAGTATTTTGATCTAATTGCAATTTCTTTTTATCTTGGTAATGATACTTTTCATCTGTGTAACAGTGTTCACTTTAAGATTGTGTATATTGTTTGCCATCTCATTATTCATTAAATGCTTTCAACTTCATTATCATTCTCTTCTCCTAATTGAAGACATTTGATGTTTCAGGTTTAATTTGGCTTTTCTGCTGCTTGTTCAGTTTTCCTTTTAAACTGGTGTTCATAGAAGTCAGTTGTTCCCAGCTATCTAAAGCCGTCTTTATTTGTAATGATATTTTTGTTTTCTTCCATTATCTGAAATCCTAGCATTATTTTAATTTGAATAATGTTTAATTTTTAGTGAAGTTTATTTGTCCTTGGCTTGACAGTAATTTTTTCATTATATAGACCTGATCTTTTACTTCATTTAAAATCTGCATTTCTAGTCTACCTAATCATGTTTCCAAGTGTATTATTTCTTGACTTGATTGTGGAACTGAGATGAAGAGAGTTTGTTATAAATGGATCATAAAAAACAATGAAAATTATGCACTCGGGTAACCTTTGTGCAAACTAAGTTCAGATAAATTCAAAGAGCAACTATAAACTGTAGAACCCAAATACAATATAAACCCACACTTATTTATTTATTAGAAAATATTTGTGCTCACTGAATGGTGTGAAGACACTTCAGTGACCAAGACAGCTTATCAGCTTTGCACAGCCTCTTCACAAATGGTCCAGGATGGGTCAATCACTAAAATCAAAGCCTTCTGCTTTATATCAAGGAAAGTGCGCCAGGCACCCCCTGGATGTCATGCTGTCTTTGCTGCTTTTTTAGGCGTTCATTTGATACCTCTCTTATTTTACCTCTACTACTAATTCATGTGATATTGTCCCCCAGCACAGGCTTTAACAAATCACTCCAACACTGCAGCATAAATCAAGAGTCGAGTTGTATTGGTATAGTACATCAGTTAATTATTTTGGCGTCCGTTTAAAACAACATGATACCATTTTTACAGAAAATTGCCAACTTGGATGAATAAAAATATGCACCCTTGAAATGAAAAATGACAACCTGCATCATTTTATTGTCCGTGTAATGGAGTTGAATCTTCTCTGTAGGATAACATAGTCACTCATGTCATGTTACAAAAGAGATTATATATCGACAGGAAAATACAGAAAGGAAGGTAGTCAACATTTGCTAAGATTAACACATCACTGTAAATCTAGAGGTTTTCTCACAAGACATCTTACTGTCAGAAGAAGAATGCTGTTTGCTGAGAAGGCACAGGCATCCTAGCCTCTCTGTTGTACAGGCAAGCAGTTAAATTCTGGTGGAGAGCTCCCTTGAGTAGTTATGTACAGATCTTTGTGTGGTTTTGTTTGAGTTTATTATTTTTCATGATTGATGAATACAGCTGCAGCTTGAATCCTTACTGGGCTTCACCAGTTCTTTGCATAAATGCATAAACAGTACTTTCTTAACAGCAGGGGCTTTTGTTCATATGTTTATTTTTTTTCTTCAGACTTGCTATGCTTTAAAAAATTCTGTTGCTATTTGCATTCAAATGCGTGAAAAGATTATGACCATTCCTGTGTGAATTCTATAAAAAGATTACAAAAGAGGTACACAGCAATGCGTGGTATGTGAAAATATCAGCAAAATAATGCTACATTGAGTGAAAATAATTTTAGCCTGGTCTGACTTTTGTTTTTTTTTGGCTGGCAGTGTGTTAGCTCACTGTTGAGAGATAAAAGATCAGATGGGCTAAACAGAAAAGTTTATGCTTAATGTCTAGTATAAGCTAGTCTTCAAAGATAAGTGACACTTGCATCAATAACTCAAAACACAAGATGTATTTAATGTTTTATATCTGCTTTGATGATAACAGAATATTTTAAACAGTGAATTGATTAAACACTGGCTACATGTATTTATATCATATTTACTAGCATTGTTCAGGAGTATAAGTGAAAACTATGAATAAGTGTTTGGCTAGACCACAATTTATCAGAAGGCCACAGAAAGAATAGACAATCATAGAGTGAATCATAGAATGGCATATGCTGGAAGGGACCTTAGAGATCATCTAGTCCAATCTCCCTGTTATGGGCAGGGACGCCACCTTATGGGCAGGGACGCCACCAATGTTAAGAGCAATTTTATTATCAAAATATATTTTGCTATCTTTTCATTTTTAAGTAATCATCACAAAGTAAATGAAAAAAGCAAGCATTTAATTACTGATATGTGGCTTCTGAGTTGTTTTAAAAAGTTGTAGTGACAAAAAACACAAGATACTATTTTTGTTCTAGCTTATATATAAATCTTTTCAACACAAGGAAAGACTATTTATCAGTAATGCCTTAAACCATTCCTGGGACATCATGAAGAGGATTCACGGCATTATACACTCTGGCTAATCACAGCAGCCACATGCCAAGATTGGCCGTTTTGATTCTTCTAATTTAAAACAAATAAATGCATATGCACTGTAATATCATGAGAGCGCATGCGCCTAAGTAAAAAACGATAGACTTGGTATTGACACATGAGGAGTGCTATCCTTTGTAGAAAGGTCCTTCAACTGATAGCTGAAGTATCTCTTCACCATGCTGTTTTGGGCTATTTTCTGCTATGCTCTGAACAGACAAGCTGACACTGCATTTTCACCGTATGTCTTATGTTTAATAGCATGCCATTAGAACAGTCCTCCAGGAAGCAGAATCATAGAATGTGTTGGGCTGGAAGGGACCTTGAATGGTCATTTAGTCCAACCCCCTTGCAGTAAGCAGGGACATCTTTAACTAGATCATCTGAGCTCTTATTCACCTGAACATGAATACAAATCTCATACCTCAGAAGAGGGTGTTATTAATTTTTCTGGTATAGGAATTTTTTCCCCTTTCCTTGGACATTATCAGTCCTGACAATTCTGTACAGAGAAGGAAATATTGATTTGACTAAGGACTGATTTTTAAAGAGTTTCTCAAAGTGGAATACATTAATACGATATTGTTCATTAACAAACCGCATGGTAATAATTAGGTCTTGAATTATGATTCCCACTGGCAGATAAAGGTTCAAAACATAAACTATACCATCTCCTCCCTGTTTTCAGGATTCCTTGTTGGCTCTGTAGCTTTTGTACTCCAGCCTGGGGGATAGAATTTTCCCTCAGAAGATGGAAAATTTGAACTTTTCTTGTCAAGGCTAGAACTGATCTTCAGCTGCCCTTATACTCTAGGCATTAGGCTGTTATATAATGTGAACCACCTCCCTCTCTGGCTGTCATTTTGCATGAGAGTGGCCTTGGGGTTGCTGGGTTTTTCCTTATAAGGATGATACGTGCATGTCAGATGTTTCTGAAAAATCAGATCAGCTTGGGCCTGTCAGTGCAGTGTGTGCCTCATTTGTGAATGCCAAAACAGCCCGAGGTTTGTGAAAAGGCTTGAAAGCTTAGATCTGTCAACTTTATGGTATTACTAGTCATGAAAAGCTATGAAAACTAGAATACAAAGTTTAATAAATTTATCTGCAATGGACATATACATTCTTAAGCAGCTTTTATCTGGAACCACAGTCTTGGATTTAACTACTGAAATTCTCTCTCAATTGCACTATACACAGTGAGGTATTTTAGACTTTGGAGAGCACTGCTTAAAAGAATCATCCAATTATTTCTCTTCCATAATACAAAGTTCTTTTAAGGGTCTAAGATTCTTGATTTATATTCATTGATCACAATTATTAAAAATATTTCATTAAATAAAAAATTATATAATTGTATTTTATATTCAGTAACTCTGAAATGGAAGCTAAAGACTATTGTTAAAGAAAATGGATAAAAAGTAGTTTCTCTGAGATGGCAGTAGCAATGTCCCTGTATCAAATCCAACAGTATGCATCATAGTTTCAAGTTTTACTGGTTGGTTCTTTAGTTTTACCTTAAAAATAAGTATGCCTCCTTAAACTCAGGAAATATTAGGGTGCACTTACACACATTGATGTTAAACCCTTCCCAGCTAATTACAGTTTTAGTGTAGTCAGCTGTCCTACAAATTTAAGTACCTTCTGTAATAAAATCAAAATTTCAGTGCCCAAGGCCAGCAGATGAAAGTGTGAATTCCTGAAGTTATGAATAATTGCATGAAATTGGTTTTTGTAATGCCAAGATAAGGCATAGCTATGTTAAATTAGGTTGCAAGCTTCTAGCATTTGGTGTAAAAACACAGACGAGGTTGCCTCAGTTTCACACACATCTTCTGGTGGTATTAGACATTATGAAAGGGACTCACATGGGACTCACACATATTAATCAGAATTAATGAGAGGCCTGTGTGTTTCTAGAGCAGCAGCTGAGAGCTCAGGAGGCACACCCAAGGCACTAGTAAGTAGAGTTAGGTGTCTGTGTGTGGAAAATTAAGTCAGTTGCCCAGTGGAATTGAACAGGACTCTCCTATTTTTTACTGATGGTATTGGCAATAAAGCCAGCATCCGCAATTAGCTCACATGTAGGCAGCTTAATCTCAGACTGAATATCCTTTCTAGTAACTAAAAGCAAAACGTATTCATATATATAGACTCCTTGTGTGTTTATAGATGCCCTAGGACATTCTGTCTTATTTTCACTTGCTGATGCATGTTTCCCATAAACTGTGTTTTGTCTATCTTACCTTGAAAATACCTTGTCACCAACTAGAGTCATTGTGGTGAGTTGACCTTAACTAGACGCCAGACATCCACCAAGCCACTCTCTCAGTCCCCCTCCTCAACTAAATAGGAGCAGAAAATAAGATGAAAACCTCGTGAGTAAAGATAAAGACAGGGATACCACTTACTAATCACCATCATAGGCAAAGCAGACTCAATTTGGTGAAAATTAATTTAGTTTATTGGCCTCTCTGTGGACTTTAGGTTCCTTCAGGGCATATCTATCTGCTCCATCATGGACTGCAGTGTGGATATTTCCTTCACTGTGGTCTCTCCAAGGGCTGCAATATCGGTATCTGACCCAGTGCCTGGAACATCTCCCCATTTTTCTCTCACCTCAGTGATTGCAGGACTGGTTCTCTCATAGGTTTTTTTTTTTTTGATCCTCTCAGCTCTGTGCCCTTCCTTAAATATGTTTTCCCTGAGGTGCAACCAGCTTGTGAGCCTCAGCCCTCTCCTGTGGTGGGTCTGTTGCAACAAGCTGGAACTGGCTGTGTCTGTCACAGCTACCACTTCTGAGGCCCCCTCCTCATTACCAGCACCTTGACACCCCCATCCAACACAGCCATATTTAGACAAATCTGCTGAACTTTAACCCAGAAGAAAAAAAGAGTAACTATATTTAGTGATTTTCTATGTCATTTGATAATTATGGTGGACTTAATTTCATCTTTTGTATATGGCTTGTACTAGATAGTGAAATGATAGAGGAAACAGATATTTCTAGGTTGGACAGCAGGACAGGCTGGTTGCTACCCCTCATGTGGGAGTACAGTATGTTCCCTGAGCATCGTCCTCCCCATAGAGCCTAAACATACGTGGAAGATCGTCTCCCTTTACATATTCTGTCACTGCAATATTAGTTCTAATACACTCTACCTGAACTAGACAAATCATGCTGCTTATGCTGCTATGTGTGCTCTTATGCATTTTGTTAATATCTAGTTACTGACTAAGCAGCTTAACAAAATAATAAAAAAAAAAAGAAAATATCTTTGCATGTAAGAAAAATAATTGAATTGTAACTCAGTCCAGTTTTGTATGCACAAAACAATTTGGGATGATCTGTATGTATAGAGACAATTAACAGGCACATTCTTTGTGCAGAGATCCATGGTGAGAGCAATAATCAATCACTTGCAAACTTGACTTTGTGGAATAAGAAATTCAATTATTAGCCACATATTTGAAAGTCAGCCCTTTTACTTTGGCTATTCATATTGTATTATTTGAAGTAAATTACAAAGTGGAAATATCTGTTTTGATAAAAAATTTTGAAGTGTATTTGACATTTGCTGCCACTGATACTAAATGTCTTGTTATATTTTTTTTGTGTTTATTTAATAGGATTATACTGTTTTATGTATAAAATGTGCATTTTTCAATACCGTTTCTACAGAAGTGTTTTAGTTTCAATCTCTTCTAATTTGTTGAGAACTTTTTCACGTTTTATGCACCTCCACTTGTGATCAAATATAGTTCATCTTTAGAATAAACAGTTACACCTTCTACTAATTTTCTATGGAGATGTACATATTAAATCTAAATATAGTGTTTAAAAATATAATAAT
>NW_009697559.1:0-441 GCF_000703405.1 Apaloderma vittatum | reverse complement strand
TTCCAGGTACTTGGAATTTTACTTCTGAGTTTGACTTCTTGAGAGACAGCTGCCGCGTGGCTGCGCATGGCAGGAGGAGGAACTGGCTGATGGAGCTGCTGTTGGACATTTGTTGCCTCTGGCCATGGGGCACTTCCTTTGAAGAAAAAGACATTGACAAGTTAACAGGGACTTCTCTGAGAAAAATCAAAGTTATTTCCCACATACTCTATCCCTCTCACACAGACACCTCTTCATTTTTCATGAGACTTTTCTTCAACTCCATGGCTGGAGTCCTGGTTTATGTTGGCCTTATGTGTGATGAGAAGTAGGGCTCTGTCCTGGGGCTCTCGGTCAGCCAGCCCTGCTCTGCAGCCCTCACTAGGGGCCAGGATCCCTCCTGCGATTTGACTTCATCTTTTGAAACCACTCTGTAAGCAGAAGGGCACGCCAGCTTCTGCA
>NW_009697558.1:0-736 GCF_000703405.1 Apaloderma vittatum | reverse complement strand
TTAAGAAGACGATATCGCAGGTCATGAGCACAAGAGATGACGACTGAGTGAGCAATAGCTTTCTGTGATGCAGACAGTCAGAGGACTTGAGGGACAGAAGTAGCCCTTTGCATTTATAGGCCTGCGAGGCACATGTGGCAGTAAAGAGGTTTGTGCTGTATCCCTAGGGATATTATTAGATCGGAATAATCTCAAACAGAGCATATTATAAAAAATGTCTCTATGGTTACTGTTAATTTTAATGAAGAGTGAAAGACTTTCTATCCTTTCAATCCTTCACATTTTGCTTGCTAAGATCCAACCAGAAGGGAGGAGGGTGGAGGTCAACTCAAGTGAGGTGAAGATGACAAAAGAAGGTAAACAAAATTGTTAGGGGAAATAGAGGCAAAACACTGTAACTGTAATCCAAATACCACAAGTTCTAAATTCAGAGTAACTCAGTTTCTATGTGTATTTTAGCATATAAGCAATTTGTCACCTATTTTTATTTTTGTTTCAATGGAATGTGGTGTAAAAGTCTAAAAAAAAAGAAGCAACAGTGAAGAAATCGTAATTTTAAACTAATATCCGGAATAGATTTTAAAAGCATATCCAATAAAACATGCTAAGGAAAAAGCTAATAATCTATGTTAGTTTTTTTTACTTCATTTCAATACTCAGTGAAAGATACAGATTCACGTATAAATATATATGAGTTATATAGCCAAGTTTCAAAAGGGGAAACTGATTTCAAAGC
>NW_009697557.1:0-8452 GCF_000703405.1 Apaloderma vittatum | reverse complement strand
GATATGCCTACAGACAGCACCAAAGATAAGTTGTTTCATCACCTTTTTTGAGAGTGTGCTATTCAAAGTTGAGGAGTTTGGAGTTCAAAAACATTGATTTAGGTTTTCCAAAGAAATGTAAAATTCAGTTTTGCCACAGATTCAAGTGCTAAAAGCAACTATCCTCCAAAAAAACATACTCCCCCCCAAAAAAAAACCCAACAAAAAATGAAAGGAATAATGCAATTTCTTTTCTGTATCACTTTCTTGTAAGTATGGAAAAGGATTTTTGTGAAATGCTTAATAAGATGAATGGAAATACACATCAGCTTTGTTTATTTATTGCTCTGGTTTTGGAGAAACTGATGGATCTCTTTTTTCTCCTGCGTTATACACTGCAAAGCTATAGAGAGCTCTGGCAGGTCCTTATTAATAGATTCTATAAATCTAGGGATAAAAATTTAAGAAGCAGTTTGGGAGAAGGATTGAAGGATGGTTGATGTTAAGTCCTGACACTGGTTTGAAATGTCTGAAGTAGTGCTATTGTACTTACAGCCTCAAGAGTCCTTACAGCTTTATGAGTCCACTGACCTATTCATTTACCAAGCACTGTATCCTCCATATGTTCTGCACATATTTTCAACATTTCAGTATTTTCAAACAGTTCAGTTGTGCTCATTGTCTAATCATTTATTGTCTTACTCCATTGTATATCCTCTCCAAAATACAGCCATAAATCATTCTGTGTAGAGAGTGGTCACCTCAACATGCTGCATGAGCAAACAAAAGTCTGTTGCCAAACTCAACTACTTAATCAGCTCTTTGTTTGTAAATGTTGAATGTAGTGTGATAGTTTTCTTTGGAGTGCATGCAGCAATGTTTCTGGGTGTCAACCAGAATATTTGTGTGACCCACACTGCAGAGTTCTGGAGTTCATCCATCTGGTTTTTCAGTCTCTTTTAACCATTTCCTTGCCCCAGTACTCGTGTTTTTAAACTCCAGGTCCTTACCCTGATTTACCTCTTGCTTTTGTCCTCCACTTGCAAGATTCCTTGAATCTCTCTATCTTCTCACTCAGCTAATCTCAATTTTCTCTTGCAATCTTGCTTCTTTGCCAGAGCTATCTCCAAAATCCACCTATCTGTGAAAGGGATCAGAGATTCTCTGTCTCTTTTTCTTCTTAGTCCTAGTCCCATTGTTCATCCCTTCTTTTAAAATTCATAGAATCGTAAAATGGTTTGGGTTGGAAGATATTTTTAAAGGTCATATATTCCAAACCCCTGCAATGAGCAGGGACACCTTTAACCAGATCCAGCCTGACCTTGAATGTTTCCAGGGATGGGATATCAAACATCTCTCTGGGCAACCTGCTCCTTATATCTCATCTGAAATTACCACCTTTTAGTTTTTAACCATTACCCCTTATCCTGTCACTACAGGTCCTATTAAAAAGCCTGTCTCCCAAATTCCTCTCCCTTTCTCAAATACGCCTTCTCCAATTTCTTCTTCCATTTTCTGTACTAGCTCCAGACCTCTCTTCCTCTAGTCAGAGCCATGATCTCTCCCCAACCACCACCTCTCTAGGCCAATGCTGCTTTCACAGCTCTGAGTTAGAATTTTCCCTTTCCCTTCCCCATGTGTGGCTCTCCAGACTCCTTTTCTGAATCTTCTGCTTGTCTTTTCCTTGTTCTTAGGACACTTAAGTTAGGCAGATTCCTTTCTTCCCTCCCCAGCTACTCAGCAGATGAGAAAACAAGAGGTGGCCTCAGTATCGGCCCTGTGGAAGGTAACGGCAGCCCAGTGTTTGGATTAGAAGATGGATCTATCTTGGTGCTTCATCCCTGGCCAGACTGCGCTCCACCAGCCTCTGGCAGCAAGCATATCCAGCTGGAGCAGCGCCAGGGCTGCTGATGCAATCTCACATGCTGACTAGCAACTTGGAAAAAAATGAGTCTGAGAATAAAAAATTTCTGGTATACACACTGTCTGCCATGCCTGTTCTAAACGTGTTCTAAAGGTGTTCCTGATATCATTCCTAATTAAGGATCTGCTTTGGTGACTTCCTCATTTTTGTGCTCAGACATTAAATTACTAGGACAAAACCAGACTCCTAGCTATGAGTTATTTGCATGGCATTGTAGATGAAAGTTCTGCTTATACATATGGGGGTCCATACACTATATGGGATTTTAAACTATTCACATACCGTCAGCATTTAGGATTGTCACCCAGCAGGTTTACTCTTGAACTCCTGTATGACGCGCCTTCCTCCTTCATTGCTGTTGAGTATGCCTGCATGTGTAGGTTCTCTGCTTGAGTACATCAGCAGTTTGTCTGATGTGAACAAATATTTTTGGCTGAGTTGTGATAACGATAGAGAGAATTAACCAGTGATCTGTATACTGGACAGAAACGGTCTGGACTAAGGTGTAATTGTATTTTAGTGATACAAGAAATTACATTGCACAAATCACAGTACAAATATTTAGTCATGTATTTGTCTTGAAGGCTATGTACAAGTAAAATGTAATTTTAGCTGGAATGCTTGCTGTTGAATGCTACTTTGAAAGCCTCAGATGTTGTAGTAACTGCCCAGTTATACTTTTTAGCAGTTCAGGCAGTATAGTGTCCTACCTTTCCTTCTCTTTCATTATCGTGAGATCTGGGAAGATTACCTGGCAAAAAAATCACTCTTTCACTGTTTCATAGCAGTAAGACAAGCTATAGTTGGCAACTCTGCAGTCTAGAAAGTAAATAAAGAGCATAGTGAAAATGACAGCAGCTTCAAGGGGTTTAGTAGAGCGTGGAATATTGGCCACAATTCTTGCCAAGACTACATGAGCAAAATGTGATGGCATGTGAAACCTGATTGATAGTCTCTGCTGAATGCATTAAATGACTGTACTTAAGTACTGGCAATCCCAAGTGTCCAATTCTTAAAAAAAATCTACCTAAAACCTGTGTGAAGAGCTGGAGCTAGGCATTTTCTTTTCCCTTATTGTTTCTGAGCATTTAGGATGCATTCAAGTGTTGTCAAGCACAGGTCGCATCTCTCAGCCATATATAGCCAAGAAAAGCACTTAAAAACCCAGACTCATGGGTTTTCATGACATCTCACCATTCCAGCTGCTGAGATTTAAGAAAGCAAAACACTGCAAAGCTCACAATTCATTTGCAGGGGTTGGCAAAACTGTGCTACCACTAACACATGCATTTCTCAGTAACAGCCTTTGCAGAAACCAAGGACGTCTCCAGGTAACAGCCACAGTTTCTCTGCATCACAGCATTCGTGAGATAACTGTGAATGATAGGTGACCCTGAACCTGTCTGCATTAACAGTGGTCTGGCTTTCTTTTTACACCTTCTGGTGCTACAAATAGAAAAGGTAAATACATTGATCTCTGTGAGCTCTAAAATGTCAAATCCAGAAATAAACCCTGTTAGTTTGTTTAACTGACAAATATGACTCATTGCAGATTTTATTAAGTGATTGGATTGGCATTAGATCCTGATGCTTGTCAGATTTGTGTTGAAAAGTTATTAGAAAACAGTTTCATAGATGAGGGATCGTTGCTGCAGATGTCCTGCTGCAAAAATCTGTTAGCACCGTTTCCAGCAAACATAAACAGCGGGAAATGCTCAGCTAGTTCATTTAACAATGTAAGTGAACTTCAAGAAAACAATATGTAGCACATACACCAAGCTAGGAGATTTTAGGAACCTAACAGAGTGCACCATATTGATCTTCGTGTTCCATGGAGGTTTAATTTCAAGGTCATGTATACTCTTTAATTCATGTAGAGTAATTGCAAACCTTACTACCAGCCACATTTATACCATAAAGGATATTTTAGCTACTTTTGCTTCAATATCTGGGATCAGGTGACCCAGATTGACTGGTTATGTAGTACGTAAGTCAGAAAACTCTCAACCAAACCTCACTAAAACAACAGAGCCACATTAAAAGAGTTTTGTGTATGGCTACAATAAGTCCATAATTCACTTTAATGCTCAGGAAGAAACATCTTAGAGATAATGGAAGAGGATGAGATACACGCTGACCTAGAAGTAATAAGACAGCTTCTTTGCTTGATCAACATTTTATATAATTTAGCTGAGGAAAATTTGAATGTTCTTTAGTGCTGTCATGAAAATTCTCTGCTATACAGCATTAGCTTACTGGTTTTGCAACTGAAGAAACAAAATCAAGATTTTTAGAGAGTGATAGAAGTACCAGGGTCTTGCCTTGACTTACTTACAAAATTCCAATGAACAAATGACTTTCCTGATTTTCAGCATGCTTACTAAGCCCTGTGAAACCACAGGAAGAAAGATACTAGAAAGGATGTCAAAGTGTAATACTTTAAATAGCCATGTATGCTTTCCTACCCAGAAAAGAAATATGAAAGAAAGAGAGCAGCTGGTTAATTCAGTCTGAATCAGCTTGTATCAAAGGTAACCCTCAGTCATTGACTTCAGTGACTAGCTCGGCAATGTTCGGTCGCATTTCAAAAGTGCCCTTAATTCTGAAAGTTTCTATTTTGACTGTAAGACACAGAGCGTGCTTAGTACAGAACATGTTACAGCTACCGATTTCAATGGGAGGTTCAAGTTCCTACAAAACAGATTAACAAAAGTCATGCATTTTAAGAGCAGAAAGGGCCATTACAATAATCCAGTCAGACTTCTTTGAATTCTGAGAGAATGTCAGTCAACGTTGCTTGCATGGAGCCTAAACTTACAGCTGAGCTAATGAGTATCCATAGAAAGACTTTCAGTCTTGATTTAAAGTCTTGTGCAACAGTGAACCTATCACATCCTAGATAAACTGCTTCACAGTTAGTTACCTCTGATTTCAGTGGGGGTTTTTTATTTGGTTTGTTGTGGATTTTTTTACATTTCAGCTTATAACCATTATATTTTATTATGACCTTACTTGTTTAACCCCTCTTTCTACCCAGGAATCATAATGAACCAAGTGGAGCTGACAAGCAGTACGGCTCTATTTAAGTGTTCTCAGAGTGTCAGAGAGTCAGAATTGGTGAGGGGAAAAAAACACGTGTGCAATCCTGATGTACACGATCCTGATGAGCTGGCAGGTCAAGATGTCCCTGAGGAGCCAGGGATCCTGGGGCAAGCAGGCAGGGAGAGACAGGGCCCCTGGAGCAGGCAGGGAGAGCAGGTGGCACACTTGCAGCCCTCGCAGTACCACACAGATGTCATGCCTGCAGTCCCCATGGTGACACTTCTCCCTAAATTCAGAATTTTTTCCTTCTCTAAGAGGACTTCTGAACAGCCAGCAGCCTTTGGTCTCCAAACCCTAAGCCATATGCATACCTTGTGATACTGGAGAATGTTTGCTTTCTCAGGTCTCAGCAAACGCTTCCTCCTGTTGCTTCGTTATTCTTCACTAGCTCAGCTGCCACTTCCCTTTGGGGTGCTCAAAGCATGACTTGCTATGCTCTGTTTTTTTTGACAGGTAATTGGCCATCAATTAGTTGTTTATAATGCTAGGTCCTCTGTTTCCATTGGTATTTTCAAGGCCTTTGCTGTTATCCGCACTGCACTCCAGTTCATAATAGCTGTCTGGCACAAAGCTCCCGTTCACAGGGCTGGTTCTCACCAAAGGCTGCCAAGCCCCCCAGTCCAAGGCTGGGGCCTTGGGAAGTTGGCACTGAGCCCCTGGCCTGCTGCTGGCAAAGGGCAGTGCCCTTCTTAATAGCTTTCCTTTATTTTCATGGCAGCAGAGGAAACTCATCTTTAGCTGGCTGTGCAGCGTGACCTCCTAAGCATTTATTGTACTGCCGTTCTCTAAAACGTACTCCCTCATGCTTAGTGCACCCTAAAATCTCCAATCCTGTGTAACTTTGAGTTCAACCATTCTGAGATACGTGTTGTTCAAATGAGGCTAGCATGTCGTGAGATCATTTCATTTGGCCTACCTCATGATCACTTAGCACTTCACCTTTGGTCACCTGAGGTATTTATTTGGTCATTGGTATTTATTCTATATTCTTTCAGATTATTGCTAAAGATATGCACTAAAACCAGTAGTCACTGCAGGTACCACATTGGATGTATCCCCTTTGAAGGGGAAGAGTTGTACTGGAGGGAAGGAGCCTCTGCTCCCTTTTTTTTTTCTGAAAGATTTTAACTTGTAGTCCCCCAAAACACTGGAGAGCTTCACCTACCTGAAGGATGGATTGGGTCGTATGTTTGAACTATCTAATTACAGTATCTTGTTATGGTAAAAAGATGAGCCTTTTTAATCTTTGTTTTTATTTTATAAAATTCTAAAAGAAACTAAAATGCAAAAGGTATAAACCCATATTTATTGTTTTTTAATATACAGCAATTTTAAGAATATGTACTAAAAATCATACATGTGTGGACAAATATGTCATTGACAAACTGATACAGAGCACATATATACATTAGTCAAGGCAAACCTAATCTGGATTTGTCCTTACTCTGGATTTGCTGGTAGTATAGAGAAATATTTATAGGGCTGCCTTAACAATTTCCAGTGCTTACATACTATCCTAGCTAAAAGCCAACCGTCCCCTTCTTATTCTTGTCAGATAAGACTTTTTTTTCTTAGCTAGTCTGTGATTTGTTTTATTCTAACAGGATGGAAAAAGCAGTGGGAGGTACGGGAAAAATATATTTCCAGGTTTTGATACATAAATCTGAAAATTATTTACATTTCAAGAGAACTGTAAAGGAGATCTAAAAACTGGGTGATGCTATGCAGCAAGAGAGTTCAATCTATCATTTCACAATTCTGCTTCAGATCCGTTTCCTTTCTTTGCATTTGACAGTTTACTTCATAGCATCACAGAACTATTTAAGTTGGAAAAGGCCTTTAAGATCACCAAGTCCAACCATTAACCTAGCAATGCTGGGTCCACCACTAAACCACATCCCGAAGCACCACATCTACATGTTTTTTAAATATCACCAGGGAGGTATTCTTCTGCAGGTTCTGTTGATGAAAATGTTGTAACAGCTAACTACAAACTTAGTGTTTCCATTACCAACGTTTTTTAATAATTTTAAACCAAATTAAAATATTAAGGTTTATAAACGAAGTTTTGTCCAAACGAATGTTCAACAAAATAATGTGGGTGACTCTACTGAGCAGAAAAGCACCTTCACATTAGCACTCAACCAAAATTTGTAGTTCTCACTTTGAGGTGGGGATTTAATCCAAACCAGGAATCTTATGTTTTACCGTAATAAAAATGTAACACTTGTTTAGACCTATTTTCACAGTGGTGAGGAGACACAAATCGCAAACATCACAACCCGAAAAACAGGGAGTTTTTCTGGGTATTTTTTAGCTTTAAGTAACTTCAAGTAAAAAACTTGCACACATAGGGTGTTGTGTATTTTGCACAAAAGGTCAAGGATATTGTTTCTTAACTGATAAATCACATAAAAACCCTAACCAATTCCTTTCTCCCCTAGCCTTCTGGGCCCTGCACTTTGGTCACAACAACCCCAGGTAGCACTACAGGCTTGGGGTGGAATGGCTGGAAAGCTGCCCGGCAGAAAAGGACTGGGGGCTGCTAGTGGACAGCCGGTTGAACATGAGCCAGCAGTGTGCCCAGGTGGCCAAGAAGGCCAACAGCATCCTGGCCTGGATCAGGAATGGTGTGGCCAGCAGGAGTAGAGAAATGATAGTGCCCCTGTCTTTGGCGCTGGTGAGGCTGCAGCTTGAGTACTGTGTTCAGTTCCGGGCACCACAGCATAAGACACTGAAGTGCTGGAGTGGGTCCAAAGAAGAGCAAGGAAGCTGGTGAAGGGTCTGGAGAACATGTCTTATGAGGAACAGCTGAGGGAGCTGGGATTTAGTCTCGAGGAGACTGATGGCAGACCTTACTGCTTTCTACAGCTACCTGCAAGAAGGTTGTAGTGTGGTGGGAGTGGGTCTCCCAAAGAACAAGCAATAGGATGAGAGGAAATGGGCCCAAGTTGCACCAAGGGGAGGTTTAGATTGGTTATTAGGAAAAAGTTCTTTACTGAGTGGCGAGGCATTGGAACAGCCTGCCCAGGGAACTGGCGGAGTCACCGTCCCTGGAGGCTTTCAGCAAACGTGTAGATGTGGCACTTTGGGACAGGGTTTACTGACCATGGTAGCTGGGTTGATGGCTGAATTTGATGATCTTGGAGGTCTTTTCAAACGTTAATGATTCTATGATTCTTCTTTAATGGGACCGACCTCTAGCTGAGCTAACTGTACCATTTTTCATGTACATGTAATTTTCATGAACATGTAATGAGTACATGTTCAACTCCTTTACTGAGTAGGTGATGCGAGAGCACGGGCCGCAGTTCCCAGGGGTCAGAAATGAGGTGGGGGCCGCTTTCCGCGTCAACACATCCTTTTCCTTTCCGTTCCCCGCTTTTCTTGTGCTCGCACGGCCCGAGAGCAGGAAGAAACGCTGCCCTTTCCTGCCACCGCCCGAGC
>NW_009697556.1:0-1317 GCF_000703405.1 Apaloderma vittatum | reverse complement strand
AAGTAGATCCCACTGCTGGACCTGCTGTGGATACATCCTGGGGCAGGAAGAACCCCTCAGGTTGGAGCCCCCTCAGGAGGTGACCAGGGATATGGTGATGCCCAAGGGAATGATGGGGTCACCCCACATTGTGATCACCCCACGTTGAGGGGATGGTGGTGGGGTTTTGTCTATGGTGGGGTGGAGATCAGGAACCCATCACAGAGTTGAGGGATGAGACCCATCATTGCAGGATGACCCCATTGAGGGCTTTGGGTCCTGATATGCCCACACAGAGGCAACATCTCCAGCTTTGGGTGGGCTGCTGGGCCAACCCATCAAGAAACTTTGTAGCCATGAAAGGTCTATTCCTTCTTGAGAGACCCTTCATGGGTATATGCAAGAGCTCCTCTTCCAGCCAGTGGAGGAAAGGAGCAGTCGTGGAGCAAAGCAACCTGGTAAGACACCCCCCTAAAACCCCTGCAGACCCCTCCTGCAAGAAGAGCTGACCCCAGTAAGTGACTAATGTGTCCTCCAAATCCCTCTGCCCCCTCTTTTGAGATCACAGCTGAGGTTGTAGCTCAGGAGAGGCAGAAAGCAGCCAGCCCAGGGTGCCTGGTGAGTCCTAGCCCTCCCCCAGACCCTCCTCCTTCAACCTCTGCCTTAATTTCCCCAAATCAGTATCCCCAGCTCAAGCACTCCTGGAGACCCGATGAGCGGTGTCACCTCCCTTCTCATGTCACACTGTTCAGCACATTCCCTCTCTCCTCGCTAATCTGGGAAGGGACCAGGCAAAATGACCCCAGCACCCACGTGGTAGGGAGGACCCAGGTTCCCCACAGACCCTGGTTTGTCCCATAGGTGTAACGTCGCAGAACCATCCTCATCCTCCATGGTGATGAAGAGTCTGGTGAACACAGAGCTTGGGGTGGGAACACGGAGGAGGAGACAGGAAATAAAGCATCAGTGACAGCTCGGTCAAGGTGTGAATCACCAGCAGGGCGGCTTTCTGCCACCCACCCTGGGGACAGCAGCCTTGACACTCGGGTGAGGGGCACTGAAGAGGTCCTGGGCAGTCTTTGCCTCTGAAGGAAAGAAAACCAGGGTACAGAGCTGTTCACCATGGGGGAAAGGATAAGGAGCTGTGGCATGAGCTACTGTAAGAGGAAGTAGAAAATAAAAAATCTACACTATTCCTGCATCAAAAAAAAACCCAACAGTAAACCAAACTAAGTAAATCCACTAGTCACCTGCAGACTTGCCTGAACCCCTGCACTTGGTGGCAAAAATGGGCATCCATAAGCCCCACGTGAGCCAAGACACCCTGATGGGAAGCAA
>NW_009697555.1:15684-15885 GCF_000703405.1 Apaloderma vittatum | reverse complement strand
GGCGGGTCGGGCTCTGCTGCCAAGTAACGAGCGATAGGACGAGGGGAAATTGGCTCCAGTTGCGACAGGGCGGGTTTAGATCGGACATTAGGGGTAAAATTCTCCACCAGAGTGGTGCCAAGCCCTGGGACAGGCTGCCCAGCGCGGTGGCGGAGTCACCATCCCTGGGGGGGGTTAAAAGCCGTGGAGGTGTGCTCAGGG
>NW_009697555.1:396-15482 GCF_000703405.1 Apaloderma vittatum | reverse complement strand
GCCGATGGATGTTGTGTTGGGGAGAATCATTCAGGGGGTCGATAGGGCTGGGACAAAGGCTGGACTCGACGATCTTCAAGGTCTCTTCCAGCTGATACAATTCTGTGATTCTCTACTTTAGTGGTGGGACTGACAGGGATGCTGGGTTAAGGGTTGGACTTGATGATCTTAAAGATCTTTTCCAACCCCCATGATTTAATGATTCTAAGATGCTGACCTGGTTGGCTGGTTTGACCTGCACTGCTGCCTCTGACCCATCCTGACACCTCAAACTGAAGGAAAGCAGGAGAAACCGTGTCGACTTTTCGTGCCTATTCCAGCCTGTGGAGAACAGGTGTTTCATGAATGGCTTTTTTTAGGTGCTGTGTTGATTTCCTTCACAGGTCGCTACAGTGACAGAATATGGGGCATTTATAAAAATTCCAGGCTGCAGGAAACAAGGTTTGTTTCTCTGGTTTTGTTCAGCCATAGTTTCATGTTTGTGTGTTCAAGCCAAGCAGTCATCCTCAGAATTACAGCCTTGATAACCTTTTCTGAGATTTTTCTAAAAGCTTTTTTTTCCTAAATTAGGAAGACGTTGGGGTTCTTAGAAAGTATTTATAACATGATGGAATAGTTGCATGAATGCCAAAAAGACTCAGAGGGCTTTCTGGTAACTTCAGGGTATTTTAGAAAATCATTTTAAAGCGTTGGACAAACTGTAGAAACTTTCTGCAGTTAGACAGTTTGCCCAACATAATAATTCTTTTAGGGCCAGTATAAATGGAGTTAAGGAAAAAAAACCAAAACAAACCTGAAACAAAGCTCAAAAAATAAAGCAGAAAAACTGACTTAAAGCTCCCTCTGTGTTTGTGAAGTCAAACAAACTTGAGGCTGTGACCTTGCACTTGCCAGAAATTGGGGCGGCCTCAGTGTGACGGTGTTTTCTCCTTCTCAAAGTTCATTTGGAGCGGATCTAGGTTAACTCTTACCTGTTTGATTGATGCAATGAGTTGATTTTCACCGGCAAGATGTACTGGAGAAAAGAAAGGTTAGTTTTGCTTAAGGCAACTGCTGGATTTGTGCCCTGTCTCCCAGAGCAGTCATCTCCAAAGGATTTAACTCTTCACCTTCAATCAGTTAAAATCAGTTCACCCTATCAGTTAAAAAAAAATAAATTTGTGGATTTCACCCCAATAGATGCATATTTATTTCTAAATTATATGTATGTACTACTGTACTAATGTTATGTACGTTATACAACATAGAAAGGAACGAGCTAAAGATGAAACAAACACTTTTATTTATTTTACTTATTAATGGTACAGAGGTTTTTCCTTCCTGCATCCCAAAGGATTCCTCACACGCACCCCGCTTTGGAAACTGCTGGCTTAGAGAGCAAAACTGAGATTCTTTGGAGACTTGTCTTTATTTTTTCCCATTTTTTCCCTTCCAAAACCACATCCAGGCCTTGTCCATAAGACTCACATGTCCTCGTGCCGTGTGGATAAACCCTCAGAGATCGTAGATGTTGGAGACAAAGTGTGGGTGAAGCTTATCGGAAAAGAGGTAACATTAATTCTTTTTTCTGTAGTTCTACCTAGATAAAACGTGCTGCAAAACCATTTGGCCATAAATGCTTTCCTGTTGTTTTTTTTTCCTGAAAGAAAATAACCAGGTTGCTGTGCAAAGTAAGGACTTAATTTGTCTGAGATAACGGAAATGGGCTGAGAAACTTGGTCTTCTTTACCTAGTGTGGAAGAACTATATGAAAGACTTCAGAGGCTCTTTCTAGCCATCTGTGTTGTGCTTTTATGTATATATATATATTAAATTTTGTTTGTATAAGTTTCTATTAAGCCCACATTTTCTTTATCTGGAATGCAGTTGTTGGGCTCCCGGCCCCTTTGCTGTAGAGGCAAAGAGCAGAAGCATTCTGGAGAGGTGGAGAACAGAAGAGTTCATTATTTTTTTTTAATATATATATAAAATAACTACATGGATGTCATAGATGAAATGGAAATTCCTTCAATAGCAGAAAATTGTAAGAAAGGCTTAAAAAAGACCGCAAACATACAACTTTTACTCTTGCTTCTAGTGTGGCAACCAAGGACTTAGATTCAAAAAAGAGCAAGCCCCTAAGAGAGATGCTTAAAACATTTTTGGTCTTTGAAGCGGATCGAAATAAGAAGAATATAAAGTTTTATGTTTTGGAATGCAAGTGGGCCGAGGGAACAGCGGATGATTTGAGAAAAACCTCAAAGCTTCCAAACCTGCACTTTCTTCATCTCTTGGGTCATCCTGAAAGCAGAAAGTTAATCTGAACCGACCTAGAGTTTGAGTTTGCCTTCTCCCTGAGCTGGCCGTGTAGCAGGACCTGGTTTATTAGCAAGAGTGCTCTAAACGTAGCTACAAAACGATAGAACAAAACTGCTTTCATGTCATGTCTTTTGTGGAGCTCTCCCTGTGAACCAACGTTTTCCTTCCTTCTCTCTAGGCCTCCAGACACAGGATATTTATTAACTCTGAATTTACTCTTCTCTCTCCATATCTTTCTCTTCCAGATGAAAGATGACAAGCTGAAGCTGTCGCTCTCCATGAAGGTTGTTAACCAAGGCACCGGAAAAGACCTCGATCCAAACAACGTTTCCCTTGAGTAGGTAAATCTGCTGAGTGGAAGAGAACAGATCAGACAGGTTGCTGCTGCCTGCTCTTCCCTGCCTTGTGTTCCTGCCTTTCCTGCCGTGCTTATTCTCTGGGAGCCCCACTTTTGGAGGGTGGGCTGGGGCTCAGGTGTGTGTGTTCACATATCGGTAATCATAGAATTTTCAGGGTTGGAAGGGACCTTAAAGAGCATCTAATTCCCACCCCCCTGCCATGGGCAGGGACATCCCCCACTAGATCCGGCTGCCCAGAGCCCCCTCCAGCCTGGCCTTAAACACTCCCAGGGATGGGGCTGCCACCCCCTCTCTGGGCACCCTGTGCCAGGGTCTGCCCACCCTCACGGGGAAGAATTTCCTCACGTCCCATCTGAACTGACCCATCTCTGGCTTCAATCCATTCCCTCTAGTCTTATCACTACCTGACAGGTAGCAGCAGCTCCTTGCATTTGCTTTGTGTAGAGAGTGCTTGGTTCATCTCAAAATAGGAGATAACAGGTAATGTGGTTTATTCCAAGGAGCAGTTGAGCTGTGCTCTTTGACGTAGCCCACCGAGTGATACTTATAGAGCAACACTTGAAAAAAACCATTTCTTGAGGTTGTGTCTGTATCAATGTACATGATTCAAGATGCAAATGGGTTGAAAATGGAGCTGTCCTCCTCTTTCCAGTCAGGATGAGCGGAAAAAACGCACGTTCAGAGACTACACGAGTCAGAAGATCACGCTTGAAGCTGTCCTGAACACCGTGTGCAAGAAATGCGGTTGCAAAGGTATTTTCCTGCCGCGTCGTCATGTTCTTTTGCTGTAGCCTTGTTCTAACCAGGTGGTGACCTGTAGATGGGGTTGTATTGACATCCGTCTCCTGGCTGCACGTAAGGACTGAATTTTGCTTCCACGTGTCTCTTTTAGAGCAGATCTACAAGTTTCTGTCACTTGTCATGAAAAGAAAAGCCTTAACTGAGCTCTTTTTATAAAGGTTTGTTTCTTAAAAATGCATCCCTCTGGGTTTCCTGGGAAGAACCTTCCTCCTGAAGACAGGTTTGTACAGGTTCCGTTCATGTGGTATTTGTGTTAACGTGTCTTTACAGCTGAGGACTTGTTCCAGTTTTGCATTTTAAGAAATAAACATATGCCTTCAGCGGGGCATTTCATTCTGGAGAGTGATCAGGGGAAGTGACTTTCCTGTGGGGCACCCGGTGTTAGCTCCCGAGCCGTGTCTTAGAGCTGAAAATAAGTGGTTTTTTTTTTAACCTAGTGGAACTTTTCTCGCCTAGTTCAGCAGTAGGAGGTTGGCTTGTGTGATACCTTTCCAGTAGCTTTTTGCAAGTTGCTGAGGCAGAAAAGTTGTATTTTTTTGGTACGTGGAGGTTTGCTGCACCCTCCTTGTCTTAGCCACAGAGTAAGTAGTTAAGCTTGGAGTTACGGCTGTTCTGGAGAAGATTAAAAGTAAATATGATTTTCTGTAGTGGTAGATAACTCTCTTTAAAATTATATTTTAAACTCTAAACTTTGCACTGGATTCTGTGTATTTCCAGCCTGCTTTTTAATGATGTTGTTCTACTCATAACAGGCAGGCAGGTGCTCTCTGTCTGCGGTTTCCACGACAGGTCTTAGTAGGACAACTTGATATCTCTGGAGTAGAAAAGGTAGAACCAGAACGAGCTGATTTCCTCTACGCTTGTGGCTTTGGTCTCGTTTACCAGGCACCAGTCACACCAGTTTCCTCCCTTTCCCATACACTTTTCCATGCTGTTCAAGCTGTTGCACAGACACAGTTCTACCAATTGTGCTGTTCAGACAAGTGTCCCAGTTTTTGCCTGAATAATCTTTCCAGAGTGACCTGGGTTGCATTTGCTCCCCAACCTGTTTAATCAGATTGTGTGAAACTAAGTGAAATGCTCGGGCAAAAAATGACCTGTAGCTTCTTTGACTGTGACTAATAGTAAAAAAGATGATTGGCGGCACTTCAGGTGTCTGAAGTACGGTTTTAAAAAGTAAGAATGAAAAATAAAAAAAAGAATAGCTTGCTTCTTCAAACACTCTTTTACAGGTCATTTTGCCAAGGAGTGTTTTGTGCAGCCTGGAGGTACCAAATATAGCCTCATCCCCGAAGAGGAGGAAGAGGAGGCGGCGGCAGCAGGAGGATGTGAAAGAGATAAAAAGAGCAGCGTGGCTGACAATCCTGCAAAAAAAAGGAAGAAGGTATGAGGCGCCCTGCTGCTGGCCTGGAAAAGTGAGCCAGATAATTTGTTCTGTCTAGCTCCACTAGGGGTTTACTCTAGCGGTGTGGTTACCAGTAGCCGGTTCTGGGCTGAGGAGGTGGCTCAGGTTGGTGCAGGTTCTGTAACAAAAAAAGAAATCTCTGCAGAGTTTTTAGTGAGTCTTAACTAAAGAATCATCATTTTTGCTAAACTGTATTTAAGATGGTTTTGTTCTATAACACACAGTCCTTGAAGGAGATTTTAGAGTGAGAAAAGGATTTTTATTTATTTAGTCTTTTTTAGTCTTTGTGAGGCTCTGTAGAAATTACTTCAGCTTCCTGAATTTCTGTGCTTCTTGCCCTTTTTCCCCTCCCTCCTCACTGCTCTTGCCCTAACACCTTCCTTTAATCTGGCACAAATGCCTTGCTGCAGTGGTGGGAACTGGCCTTATCTCCACGTGCCGGGGGAAAATTTGCAGAGGGAGCGTGCTCCATTGCCAGGCTCTAAAACAATTTTTGGGTGAAAATGTCAAGAGCTAAGAGACCTTTTATGTCCAGTAGTTGAACTCTGGCTTCAGAGCGTGCTGCTGTGAAACGCAGAGGAGAGCTGGATCCGCGACAGGAGCATTCAGTGCTCGCTCTGGTTATACAGCAGTGAGGCTTCCAGTTCCAGACTTGAGTAAATAAACCGTTTCATCAGCCCTTTCACAACCGGCATCCAGCTTTAATTAACCCTTCCATTTATTTGTATTGCTTCCACTTTTTTCTTCTTTTTTTTCCTTCCTCTTTCCAGCCCTGTGACCCGTCTATATCCCTGGAGGGGGGCAACAGGCCGGAAAGGTGCTGATTTCCTTTGCACAGGAGAGGGACAAGGCCGGTGTTAGCAATTGCATTGTGAGAACTAGGAGGGCTTGCTCTCCCAGGCTCCCTGTGGAGTTAAACTAGTGCTGGTGTTAAAGGAGAGGCTGCAGGTGCTGGGAACTGGGGAGTGGAAGAGTTTGTTTTGATGGTGACACTCAAACCAGTCCAGAGTGACTGACACTGGTGGCTGAAGTCACATTTTTCACTGGTGTTGTGGCATTTAGCTCTCATTTGAGAGAGGAGTAGCTGGGGCTCTTTGTGGGATTCTGCATGGTGACTGTGCTAGAGAAGAGCCAGGTGTGTAGTGACTTCCCTTCTGTCACTCCCTGCCCTGTGGCATCCCTGTTGCTGCCCTACAGTCAGTACAAAATGAAGTCAGTGTTAATTTGGTGCCTAATTAGCAGTTCCTTGTTGCTCAGTAATGCTCTGGACCCAGTAGAGGGGACAGGATCTCCAGACTGTAGATCCTATCGCCTGGTTGCATCCCAAGATGTGCTTCGCTTCCCTGCTACGTAGGCTCTTGTTCAAGACGGCCGAGTGTGTTTTTGCTGGGATAGAAAATGCACACGGTCGTTCTGTTCCCACCTCAGAAGCGCGCGACTGCGCCCAGTCATTCCTTGGCTCCGAGGCTAACGGGGACTCTGACCTTTGCGGACTCCACATGTCGTCAGTAATCCCTCGCCTTGTCCTGCCTTGAGGTCCCTTCCCTCTAGCAGGGAGGATGGTTTGTCTGGGAAAAGCTCGTGCAGCTGTGATTTAAATGTTAGGGGGGAAGAATCACCCTAAGAGGTGCTCAGATAGCTCGTGGTATCGATTCCCGCCCACCAGCGTGGGGGTTGCTCTGCTGAGGCTACAGGATGTGTGGGTTGCTGCCCTGAGTTTGTTACTAGTTTTGAGGGGTTCTTTGGATTAACGGCCTTCCTTTAAGTCATGCTTGTTCCTTTGATCTTCCTCCCTTCTCAAGGAGGAGATCAAAAGTTTTCAGATGTTTTCCAGTGCTGGAAAAATCAAACTTTGAGCTGTTTGGAAGCAGGATGTGAAATCCTCGAAATGAATAGCTCCCTTGTTGTCTGAAGTGCCTGCTGTGATCTCATCTGGGAGCCACCATATGCTTCCCTGCTTGCCTGGAGCCCCGGGGGGATTTACACAAAGGAGAAATAGCTCAATCTACCTCGTAACAATTGCCTTGCTGACCCTGTCTCATCCAATGCTTGTAACATAAATGTGGGGTTGTATTTTTAAATGAGTGGACAAGAGAACTGCTGTCTACAAGCATCTAGTTAGGGTTGTAGTAATAGAATTAACATTTTTGATTGTTCATGATCAGCATTTTCTGTTTCTTTAATCTTGATGCTTCCTTGCAGTTTTCTGGATGCTCTTTCCTCTGTGCAGAGGTTCCTCTCCTTCCCGAGACTCTCTGGGCTCCTCAGCCCCTTCTAGTGCTTTTCATGTTCGCTGTCCTGCCTCTCAGGATCCCGGAAAAAAATAAGTGACTGGAGGGGGAAGCGGAGGTGCCGGTGTCACAGAAGTGCTGGGGGGCATCCGAGGAGTCGCTGGCAGCTGCGTGGGCACGGGCCGTGGCCCTTCCACTTTTCCTCTTGGGGTCGCAGGGTGAAGGAAGCTCCTACGGGAACGCGGCTGCGGGCCTGGGCTGAGCCGGCGTGGGTGGGAGGCGTGCTGAGAAGAAACGAACCCTTCTGATTCTTTTCCTCTGAGAAAAAAATCTGCAGTTTCAGCACTAGAAGCAACCTCTCTAACTGCCAGAAGGCATCCCACCTTCTGCTTGGATACGTTGATTAATTTATCCCTGGGGTAGTTTTGCCATGGTCATTGGAATTCCATAGTAAATGTGACCTGTGATGGCTTTTTGGCAAACTTAGTTGCTCTTTATCCCCCCACATAAAAGATTTCCAGGCAATCTTCTTGCAGATGTTGTCTCTTCGTGTAAAAACCACACCTTAATTGTTTGTTCAGTGACCTGGAGTTGATCAAGCCTTAATCCATTCTCACTTGTGGCTGGTACTTGTTTTACTAGTTCTTAAGTGGCATTAGCTTAGGGCACAGCACTTCACGCACCAGGCTGTTACCTTACTCCTTATCTGTGCTTTTCTGAACTTGGCTGTATTTTTTAGTGGCCATAGACTGGATTCCTCTCATCAGATTCATTCTGGCTGGCCCTCAAACAAGGGGGGCACTAATACCTTTAGATTTACGTAATGAATCTTGTTTGGAATTAAACCGGGTGGTGGAATTTTGCTTTTTTAATTATTTTCTTCAAGAATAAAAAAAAAGCAAACCCAACTCTAGAAGGGTTACTGGCACCTCTCTGGAGATGCAGAAAGACAGGTATCTGGAAATCCAGTCTGATTTTTCACAGGGACCAAAGTCAAGTCTCCAAACGAGACTGAAACTCCACAAAAGAGTCTGGGTGAAAAATATGAAACTTCTTGGAGAGTTCTGGACACTCCCCTCTTATCTCCAAATCAAATTCAGGAATGAACTGGTGTAACGTTCTTAAAGCGGAGCCTGGAGCACCTTTCCTTGCAAAGGGCAGGAGGGAGCCTGTGTGTGCCGAGGCTGTCCCCTCGCAGTGCCAGCTCTCAGAAGTAACTGGAGCAGTAGGACAGGGCTCCAGCCCAGCCTTTTGCTCTCCTGCAGGCCAGCTCCCGACATGGGTTTCGCAGAGGAGAGATTTTTGAAGCATGTTCCATTTTGGCAGAATTGTGCTTCTTACACAAATGGGATGGGACATGCGGGTCTTTACACGGAGACTCTGCTTGGGTACAACCTACCGGAAATGTTCACCCAACCGCGGTGTTTGGGGTTCTGGGCTGTGCCCCCGCGCCCAGCTGAGCTTCCTCCATCAGCAGCCGTTGGTTCTGGAGACCTGTTTGCGGCTCAGGGCGCGGTTTAGCCGCTCTTGCTGGAGGCAGAAATCTGGCCTTTGCTTTGGCTCTGCCCTTCCCATCCGCAAACCAGAGAAATGCTCCCGCTTGCACAAGGGTGAGTGGACCGGTAACCAGCAGGGTGCTGGTCTCTCAGTACTGGGATGCTGGAGTTGAAAGAAATCTGTAGCTGAACAGAAGGATGCTGCTCGTACGGATGGTTTCACAGCAGGGCTGCCTCCTGCTACAAAAAATGTTCAGCTCTTCTGTCACTGGCTTTGCTCCCTGCAGGATTTGCAACCCAGCTTCTGTGCTGTGATGCTTGTGTCACTGCACTGAAAGCTCTTGCTCTGTGTTGATGTGAGCAGTTTGGCTGTTAGAAGCCCCCAAAAAGGTGGTTTTGTTGTTGTTTGTGGTGGTTTTTTTGGTTTTTTCTTTTCTTTTTTTTTTTTTCAGCCAGCACAATGCCCATGTGTGTACTTTTATTCCCCTGTACTACCAAAGGAACGTGTGCGACATCCTGTCCTGTCTTCAGCCTCCACAGGCTGAGAAAGTTTCCCAAGCTCTGGAATGAAACTCTGTGAATTGTTAAGGTCTTATCTGACTTTCTCACCATGTGCACAGGCTGGAAAAGCTTGAGAAAAATTCTCCTTGCTGCATCCCTTTCTCTAGAAGATTTAACTCTTTACCATCCTCTTCTAAAGACTGTTCCAATTTGCTTCTGCCCTTTGTCCATGGGTGGGAAACGTTGTCGTGAGTCTTGTATTGTCCCGCAGAAAAATGTGATGCTCAAATTTTGGGTGACATCAGTGATCCTGGTGCTGTTGTAGCACTAGAGACCACTGATCCCTGCCACGGCTCTGCTAGGCGTGGAGTGAATTCACCTCTGCTTGCTTCCCTGCAGCCCTAGAGGACTCTCTGCTTGATGTTCAGCTCCAAGCCACGCGTTGTATTTGCTCTTCCACCTCCCTAAAAGGGTTGTTCTGTTTCATGTCGTTGTCCCTAATTAATAGCCTGTGTCTGGTGCTGCGACACCCAGTCCATGCTAAATCGATGGCTTTAGCTGGGCCCTTTGTGTCCCTGCTCTTAGGTTGTTTTGAAATTAAATGTAGACAGACTTGCTCTTCTTCCAGTAAGCCAGTATATCCATCTTCCTCTGGAAACTGCTTGTCTGGAAGTGGCTGAAGCTAATGGAGGAAATGTCTCGTGGGGAGGAGAGTGGAACTCTGCCTTCCCCGTGCTCTCCGCGTCTCTGGGAGACTTGTTTGTCCTCAAGCAAGTTTTCAGACAGTTTAGCCCTTCAGGAGCAGGTTGTGCGGAGCGCTGGAGGGCTGTCAGCGAGCCCATGCCCTTGCTGTCACCACAGACCTGACTGCGACACGGGCTTGGCTTTAACACGCTCACCTGCATGGGGACCCACCTGAGCACCTCCACACCTACAGCGGGCAATGCCGAGTTACTGCAGAGGAATTTCTCCTCCCCATTCTTTGCCTCTTTTTTCATGCTGTGCTTAGCAACTGCTTCTGGCTTTTCTTTGCAGCAGATTAGTGCAGGTTTCTTGGCTTGGGGTCCTCTGGGTGAACTCGCACCTGCTGCCGAGTCTTGGGTTCCGAGTTTTCCCCCTGTGGTTGCTCTCCAGTCCATCTGCAGCCAGGGCGGTTCTTTTTCCCCCAGGTGGGGTGGGTGCATAAACAGCCCTGAGGCAGCACCTGAGGGAGGAGGGAGTATCTCATGCCAGACCCACCGAACCGGTGTCAGGGACGGATTCAGACCTTTCCCCGCCGTGGCCAGCCCTGCGCTGCACCTGGTTGTGTTGGAGCAGATGGAAATACTTGTCCGCACCAAGCATTCTGATTTTGTACGGGTGTCATAGAACGTGTTGGGCTGGAAGGGACCTTTAAAGGTCACCTAGTGCAAGCTCCCTGCAGTGAGCAAGGGCTTGAATTGTCTCCAGGGCTGGGGCCTCCACCACCCCTCTGGGCAACCTGTGCCAGTGTTTCACCAACCTCATAGTAAAGAATTGCTCCCTAATGTCTAATCTAGATCTGCCCTGCTCTAGCTTATAAGCAATACCCCTCATCCTGTTGCTACATGCCCTTGCAAGCAGTCCCTCCCCAACTTTCTTGTAGCCCCTTCAGATACTGGGAGGCCACTAGAAGGTCTCCCCGGTGCCTTCTCTCCAGGCTGAACAGCCCCAGCTCTCTCAGCCTGTCCTAGGAGAGCTGCTCCAGCCCTCTGAGCATCTTTGTGGCCTCCTGGACCTGCTCCAACAGGCCCATGTCCTTCTTGTGTTGGGGCTCCACAGCTGGATGCAGCACTCCAGGTGGGGTCTCACCAGAGGGATCACCTCGTGCCCTGCTGGCCACACCGCTCTGGGTGCAGCCCAGGATGTGACCGGCCTGCTGGGCTGAGAGCACACGCTGGATCTCCTGTACCTGTGGCTGGTTGCTGCTCTTCCCTTCGTGTAACCACGTGTTCCTCTTTCCTCCCTTGGCTTAACGTCTGTGCTGGCTGTGGATGCCTGAGGAGGGCGGCCTCGCTGAGGACTCGTCCCGCCGGTAGCCCCATGCCCAGCCCAGCCATGCCCTTGGCCCCGACGTTCCCCTCTGCCTCCTCACGAGGGGAGTGCGTGGCACTGAGAGCCTGGCCCAGGCAGGGGTGACTTAGAGCAAACCTCTCCCTCTAAAACTCTCTGCGAGCCCAAAGGTGGCCTTGAGGTCATTGGGGACAGACTTGGCAGAGAAAATAAGCAGAGCTCTTGGCCCTGGGGGCAGGCTCCAGACTTCTCCCATTACATTCCCTTCCGTAGTGGAATGTGAAACACGTTTGTGTTATGTTTGGGACAGTCAAGTGACCGCTGTCATCTCCCATTGTGCTGGCTCCAAACGAGCCGTTACTCACCCTCTTTCAGTTAGAGGAGGTGGTGGTGCGGGAGGGCAGCTTTTTGCCTGGCTGACCAAGGCTCCTTTTCCTCGTCTGGTGAAGCACATGCCCTGTGCTTCTCCCACCTGTCGGCACAGGCTCAGCATCCTCAGTCCCACCGCTAACAGAGCTCAGCCCTCCCAGGTGGGTGGGCAGCATGGGAGACAGTGCCCCGGTGCCTTTGTCTGCTTCCAGAGCTTGCTCTGACCCCAGCTGTGATGCTGCTGTGCCGTCACAGCCTCCAGGGGTGATTTTACAAACCCAATATGTCACCAGTCTACGGGAGATGCAACTGGTAGAGATGAAGTAGGTGGGGGGGAAAGGAGCTGGGATGTGCTGGGGAATAAAACCTCACCTGATGCTGCTCACAGCAGCGCGTGCACCGCCGGCACCCGGCTGCGGAGATAAATTCTGGAAGAGAACAGGATGCTGGTTTGCAGGAAGGTTGGACCCAGTCTTACGGATGCCCCAGTCCCAAAGTGGTGAACACACGTGGGGCGCCCGGGAAGGTGCAGCTCTTGCTTTAAGCACAAGTGCTGCTGTGTGGCTGAGGCGAAGCAGCGAGCAGTTTTGCTCATTTCCTCGCTGAGCTGCCTCAGCCGCTCACAGGCAGTCACATGGGTTTGGGTTGCTTTGCTGGCCCAGCTCTGCTGCATGAAACCCTCTTTTGCTTTTTTTACTATGTCCTCTGTGCCCTCAAATGGAATGAATGTTCCTAGAGGGAAGGTCTCTCTTTGATGTTGGTGTGCCCGTGGATGAAATCAGTGAATCCTTCTCAGAGGGTGGTGTCTCTGGGCTTGAAGTTCTTTATATTAAACATGTGCAAAATAGTAAAATTACCTTTTTTTTATGGGTCCTCTCACCTGGTGTTTGGAGGGCACGGCTAGCTCCTGGGAGCCATGGTGAGCTCATCCTCGCTGGAAGGGGCTGCAGCAACGGGCAGAGCTGGGCGAGCAGGGGCTGCGTGTGCTGCCAGTGCAGGCCAAGCAGATCCTCTCCTCAGTACCCTTCTCTAATTAAATACGTACAAATCGCTGTGCTGCGTCATTAAATAGTCTTTATCTGCTTTGGGATGCTCTGCCCAATGCGATGCCGGCAGAAGGTGTGCCGCCATCCTGATCTCAGAATCATCATCTCTGCTCCGTAGTGAGTCAGATGCCTCAAAATTGAGGGTATAGATCCATTTCAAAGTTCCTGATGAGCTTTATTCCAGCACCAGCTGTTCTTATTCTGCATCTAAATGTCAGGTCTCGAGCTCAGGGACTGTCTGTCTGCGGAGGGGGGAGGTTGGGAAGCTGGTGGGGAGTGTGCGAACTGCTCCGGCAATTGTGCAAAGAGTTGCTGCTTGCAAAAGGGCCCTTTCCTCATTTCCCCGACCTGCCCCCGCAGGGCGGGCTCCCAGAAGCTCTGACTCGAGCTTGAGCTTTCTTGCAAGGCAGAAGGCACGCGGTCGTGAGCGCATCAGCCCTCGTGTCCGTGAGCCGATGGCAGGGTGGGGACACGGGGACCGGTTTAGAAACCCGTTCTGTTGGCCAGAAGGGCTTCCTCCCACCAACCTCTGTTAATAAAAGACTCACCTTCAGTAACAGAGTTCTGACCGTGGAGGGATGGTGAGGCCTCTCCTGATCTGACTAACTGTTTTCAGGCTTGGATTTTGATACCCCCTGCCACTGCTCTGATGCCTGCCCGGTGCAGCTGGGGGTTAAATCCTGACTGACTGGGGCAGAAGCTGCGTGTGCTTTCCGTGTGGGCACATTTTGATTTGTTTTCTTCCCTTCATTAGGAGAAGAAGAAGAGGAAGAAGCACAAGGATAAGCAGTCCTCTGAGTCGGACTCGGACAGCTCGGACTCGGACAGCGATGGGGCTCAGCCAGCCAGCAAGAGGACCAAGCACTCGGGGAAGCCCAGCAAGGCTCAGAAGAAGAAGAAGAAAAAGAAGCATAAGAAGAAGCCGCGGGACTAAGCGGGCAGATGGGCGAGGCTACCACGAGGAGTGAGCAGGATTGACTTGGCGTGCCCCTCACTGCTGGGACAAAAGGAGTTTCCTTCGAAGAGTAACGCTCGCCATGTTGTGCTACAGGTCTTGACTTTGGTACAAGCTGCCCCATTACCTGAGGTGTGGAGCTGAGCTGCTGTTTTTCTTCCGCCACGAGGCGCTTCTGCCAACACTGGCTAATTACACCCCTTCCTCAGCACCTTTTTCATCCTCGTTTCGCTGGGGGAGCTGCCAGCTCCACCGAGCCTGCCTGACACCGGCCCCTGTCCATCCCGGTGCCTGCAAAAAGGTTTTGCTGCGCAGCTGAGCTCTGCCTGCTGGGGAACAGGTTTTGCGGGCCCCCCCCCCCCAGCCGGTCATGGCGTGGGGCTGCTTGGCTTCTGTCTGCAAACCTTTCCCCAGCCTCAGCTGTTTTATCTGCAGATATTGGGAATGGAAGAGTGAGAAGGAAATGGGGGGGGGGTGGAGATATTTTGAGTAAACGTGAAGTGTGGTGTGTTTGCCGCCTTGGTAAGTGATGGAAAATAAAGCTTTTCCAGTTGTACTTTGGAGGGGTCCTGTACATTCTGTGCTTCATGTTGGGCAGTGAAAAAGTAGGGGGGTGGCTCTGTGGGACGGGGTGAGACCTGCATTAAGAGGTTTTGAAAGTCCTGGTTGCTTCCCTGGGGCGGGAAGGGGGTGTGTGACAAGGTGACCACTGGGAGAAGCCTGGTGCCTGCTCATGAGGAGCAACTGGGGCATAAATCTTGTAACTGGAGCTGAAGGTCAAGGGGTTAGGGACGGCAGAGGGCTGGGCTGTCCCGCGCCCGGTCTGAGGTTGCTCCTGGCTGAGGTGACCGTGGAGGAAATCTGCCGAGAGCATCTTGTCCCTGCCGGGGCAGATGTGCCCAGCAAGGGCGAGTTGCGTCCCTCCCGGTGCCTCTGGCTCCACAGCGAAGCGAGAGCGGGGCTGGTCCCTTGGCGTCAGCAGGAGGAGGACTTGGGGCTGTTGGAGGCTGCCCCTTCTCCCTGCACTTCTCACGCCAGATTCCCACAGCTAAGTCCCACCTTTTGGGGCCAGTTCCCTTCCCAAACCCAGCCACGAAGGGCTCACCCCGGGGTGTCCATCAGCTGATGCTTTGGCTGAGCTCGTGCCGGTGGTGGAGCGATGGCGCTGGCTGGGATGGAGCGTGCCTGGATCCTGGGCGAGTGGTGGCAGAGATGTAATAATATTCCCCTTGGAAAAGCATGTTTCAAGCCATGACCTCTCTCTTATTTCCACAGCTCGGAGAACCCGCTGAGACAGGCTACAGGGATCAGTTAACCCCGTCGCTGCCAGTGTGTCTGGACTGGATTTGCCCACCACACTCCTGCCCCTAGCCTGGCTGAGACCCACGTGGCTTCACGCTACAGGCAAGCATGTGCCCAGAAAAGGTTTTTTCCAAGCAAGCTGATCACAGAGCTGTAACAACACGGCCTTTATTATTTTTCCATGTGGGTTCTCCCATTATTAATAAAAAAAAAAAAAAAGAAACCAAACCATGAAACCACCACCAAGGCCGTTTGTAGCCCCACGAGGCGATGGGGCCGGAGGCAGCGGGTC
>NW_009697555.1:0-303 GCF_000703405.1 Apaloderma vittatum | reverse complement strand
GGGACGGTGTCTATGTCGCCTTCTCATAGGTGCGGGTGGAGACAACATTGCCCATGGTGATAGTCTGGTGGCAGAAATGGTGGGGGGGAGGTTAGTTGTGCTGAGCTGGTCCAGTTCCCGGCTTGCCCTGCCCTGGGCTGAGCCCCTCTCCCCAATTTAAACCCGTTTCTATTTCCTTACCAGAATTAATTTCCCGTCCTTCAGCTCCCGGACCAGCAACGTCTCCTTCCCGTCCCACTTCTGCAGGTGGACAAGTTTGCCTCCATCCAGCGTGACCAGGGACTGCGGGGAGAGACCGACACC
>NW_009697554.1:0-8345 GCF_000703405.1 Apaloderma vittatum | reverse complement strand
TTTATGGAATCTCATAGGAATTTATTTTTTCTACTTTCTTCTCTGTAAAGAAGTTCCTAGAACCCTTTCTAGCAATATGATGTTTGCTCTTGGGCTTACACACGCTCCAGGCCTGATCAACCCTGGGGTTAAGAATCCTTCCAGTGCCTGACAGGACACCAGTAGGTGCTCCAGAGCACTGGGACCCCTGGCACCTGCATCTCTGCTTCCCAATTCCTAGGGCTGCTGCCCCTGGCTCTGCAGGGGATGAGGAGGCCAAGCTCTGCAGTGCTCCACCAGAAGTTGTCTCCACAACAGAAAGAGTTCATAACTTACTATCTTTAAGAAGGATTGAGCGCCTGCAAGCTCAGTAGGATAAATGAGACCCTCAGCAACTCAGAAAATCAGATCCTCGTCAGTTCCAGCTTCCTACATAGTGGTAAAAGTAAAGATGTATCAGCTGATGCGTCTGCTGCTTGACCTGACCAAGGATAGTTTCCCACTTCTCATTTATGCCCCACATTCGCACATTTTACCAGAAATGATTCCTTGTAATGAAAAACGTGAAAATGTGTTGCGCTGTTCTTCCGCTCAAGGATGATATGTGATGAATTCGAAATAAGCATAAAAATTAAAACACTTCTCCATAAAACTGCATTCACTAAGCCTTTAAATTAATTACAATTTGAAATTGTAACACCTGAAGCTAAAAGAATTGTGTTTAAAGCAACAAGGCAGACCCACAGCATAAAATTCCATTGAGTTGTTGAGACAGTACTTGTTTTCTGTTTGCCTTTTCTCTCTTCTCTTCTTCCTTTACCTTCAGTAAAAGCTGTGGAAATGGGTCAAGTAGCATGAAGAAGCTGGTGCGCTACTACAGAAATGAAATCCATAGCAGAAGGAAAAGCTGCTTGGTAAACTTCCTCTGCTAGATTGTGATGGTTTCCACTGTTCTTCTGGGGGTAGTAGGTTGCAAAATTTAATGTCTCACTTTTTTTCCCCTCCTGGCATTAAAGACTCAAATTCGACATTTTTTTTCCTTCTCTTTTCCCTTTGGGTAGAGCTGGAGAAAACATGAACTCTCACCTTTCTGTATCCTCTGCTTTCTTTCTTCATTGTATTGCCCGTTTCAGAATTATCTCCTTTTCTTTACATCTTAAAAGTTTATTACAGCCTAACAAGATTCCTCAGCCAATGGACCCAGGGCTAGAGACCTCTATGCCCTTTCCATTTCAAAAGTGTCAGTATCTTCACAATCCAAAATGACTTAGTACTTTTCTTACTTCCTTCTTTTTATTTAATAAAATTACTTCAGTAAAAGTAAGCTCACCTTTCTCTCATTGTCTCTTCTGCCAAATATATGTAGATAATTTATACATATGTAATACATAGACTGTGTGTTTTCAGCTGCATGCAACCTTGTTGAAATATTTGTAATTTGTTGTTTAGAAACCAAATCTGCAATAAAAATGGATCTGAAATGCTGCGTTTAACATTAGATGCTCCAACTAAAATTATTTTCTGATGATTGAAGTGCTCATGCTCTGGAAGTCAGAGAACAGTAAGTGATACAAATACCTGACATTCTCTTTCACCTCAAAATGCATTTATGGCAGGACTAATACCTTTTTCTCCCATTCCTTCTTTTGGCTCAAGACCTCTTTTTCTTTTTGAAATCTACTTCAGGACTGGAAAGCCATTTCACCCATTAATCATCTGTTTATCAAATATCCATTAATCATCTGTTTATCAAATACCATACATATTTTCCTTTGTCCATAAATACTTGGATTGTCTCCTCACAATCTTGTCCTGCTGTACACTGGCAGATCATGGCTGATGTCTCTTTCAGACTTCGTTTTTGGGAACCCAACTCAAAATTTCCTGGGAGGGTCTGGCTTTTAAAGGGCAGGCCCTCAACCTCACTTGATACTTGCATGTGTTGTGTGACTGATCTGTGGCTCTCATCACGGCTAGTGACAGAAGCGACTTGTGGATCTCACCATCACTAAAGATGAATTTGGTTCCACTAGAACCAACTGCTACATCCTTGAAGCACTTTTAAGTGATATGTATTTATGGAGGCTTCTGTTGTAATCCTATATTTCACTTGCTAGGGTTGAATCCAAGAGAGGAATGGAGGATTAAACACATAATTCCTTCTAGCAGTAATAAACTCTGGCAGACTATGGAGCAAGCAGGCTCCTTTAACCCACAAGATCAAACCCTTGGGGCTTGTTTACTCACCGAATACTAGGGTTTTGGCTTGTTTCATCAACTATGTTGTCCTGGCACATGTTCCTGTCTCTCTCTGGCAATGCTCTAGGGTACGAGATGAAGAACTACATGACTCAAATCTCAAAATCATAATCACGCTCTGGTTGGAAAGGCAAGCCTTAGTTCTGTTATTATTAGTGGTAGATTCTCTTTCCTCCTTTTTAAACATAAACTCACCAAATCGAAGGTAAAGCCAAGCTAAGCAAAAGAGCATACATATTTGTTGCTGATCGGAATTGAGCCGGAAATTGATGCAATAAGTGGAAAGAAGTTTATTAAGGGATAAAAACTTTTTTTTTAAGTTCTTCTTCCTACTTTCTAGTGCAGTTTAAAAGGAAATTGAAGTTCCTAATTAATTTCCCTGAAGGCTAGTAGGGGTTTGGCTTAATTACATTGAACCAATTACATCCTGAGGTGAACCTGAGTCATTCTAGTGATGACATGTGATCTGCATCCATCAAAAAATGAGTATGGTATGGTTAGAAACTGTTCAAGCAGAGCTAATGAAATCGTGTCTTGTACCTGTACAGTACTCACCAGTAGCTGTCATTTGTACCTTGCGTGGTAGTCTGAAAGTTACCTGTATGCATAAATTTTATTGCCTTAATCACGCTGATAGAGCTGAAATGATGCAACAACTCCTAATTTTTCTCCAATGTCAATATAATTATGTCAAGCCAAAGTGTAATGGTGCTTTATGTTTTTATCAGTAGTTGTATTTCAGTGTTGGGAAGGAGACCTAGTTCTGTGTTGTAAACACTGTTTAAACTGGTATTACCACGTCTAGACAAATAGATGTACTAGGTGCCTTGCCTGCATTTCTCTTTTTTTGATGTAAGGCCATAATCAGGAGTGGTCTCGGATTATCAAAATTTGCTGAACAATCCTTTTGTGCTCAGCTCTCCACCCCTGTCCCCCCAGCTGAGGAATGGTGACTGACTGCCTGAGTGTTCCTAGTTTGTTTCAAAGCCAGTAAACCAGGTTAGATTAGATGGCCGTCGTAAGAGCTGGGTAAATTAGCCCATGCTGGGCCAAGGGCTTTTATACCTGGCCTGTGTCCAGGTCCAGAAGTGCCTTGTTAAAAGCTGAGCTTGAAAGACTCTGCATTCCAGGCACTTCTGTGTGCACTGGTGTGTGCACATGCCCCATGATGGTTTTACCGATTGGACAATGCTCATTTTTGTATTTAATCACCTAGAAAGTTTTTCCTGCTAGGGTTCTTGCAGAGTGTGTATGTTTCCATTCCTTTCCCAGATTTTATTTTTTTGGACTGTCTATAAAAGATTAACCTTCCACTCTCTCAAATATACTTGCCATTAGATATAAAGCATATGTATTGGCATAAAAACCACGGTATATGGAATGAGAATTACTGCCAGTTCTTGAAATGCATTCTGGGCATGAAAGCCTAATTGTATGTTAGACAGTGGCAATCATAAAAAAAATAATCTCAAATACTTGTGGTTAAAATCAACGACCTTTACTTCTGTGAGTTCTTGCATTGATACTGAGGTTGTCAAGTGCTAAGCCAAGCTGAAACATTATATTGTGTGAAAACAAAGGTGCATGCCAAGACTCTGTGCCAACAAACAGCATGCGCTAAGTGATGATGTCGTGGTTCAAGCTGACTGACCAGCAGGGAGAGACAAAAGGAACCACAAGGTTGTTCCCTTGCTCACTTCCCCACTGCCGGAAGAGTCCCGAAGGAGCAGTAGGCAGAGCCTCGTGGGGTTGAGATAAAAACAGTTTGTTTTAATGGTGAAACATAAATGATATAACAGTAGTGTTTAAGCAGATATAACGCGAGCAATATGTAACGTGGATGTCTCACCACCCGGAACCCAGTGATGCAGCGGAGAGGTGGAAAATATACCCCGAGCGTGAGGTCATGATGGTTAGTGGCTAGTTCGATTCAGCTACCCCAGCTATGCCCAGCTCCCAGCCTTCAGTGAAAATTAACCTTATCCTAGCTGAACCCAGTACAGAGGGTGAATGAGGAGACTGATGAGGAGATTAGCAGGTTAAGGTGCAGGAGTAAGAGCTTGTTCATGTGAGTAGCAAGGATTGATTCCTAAAACCCCAAAGGAAATAGTTTGCTAAGATGCATTTGATTCATTTGAAAGGCTTGAGGAATTCCCTTGATAACCAGAGTATCTGAAAACTTCTCCATCTGACTTCCACAAGCAGGAAATGCTTTTAGGGTACAAATTCTAGAAACTGAGCCAAAGTCGGTTTCTAGGATATTGATGATGTAGGTATTGATCTAACTGGAGTTTCCTTGGCGTTTTTGTAATGGGGCCCCTTGAAAGGGAGCCCTAGTCAGGGTGGTGTAGGCAGTGTGCAAGTAGTGTGCATCCCGAGAAAAGTTGTACTCATCTTACCTCTGCAAACAAGCCTGTCCAGATGAGGAGTTAATTTTATCCAAATAGTTAATTTAGATAGGACTGTCTGTCGACAGAAGATCAGATTAGCGTTGCTTTGTAGATGTGTGTTGTGTTTCCTGCCTTGTATGGCTCGTCCAGAAAATAGAGTAGCAAACCCAGTGCAGTAAAGCCTGATTCACTTCCATAGTTTTGTGTGTTCGCTAGTACTGATGGGAGTTGGTTTGCTGGTGTTAGTAAGAGATGTTAATAGACAGCTCTGAAACAGGTCCTGTATTTTTCTCCTGCCGGTGCATAGGCATTCTGAACTCACCCTATACCGAGAGCAAGACACTAGAGGGAGGAAGTGCTGCTCCAGGAATCTAACTGTACCCCTGAACTATTGATCCCTCTTCTGAAAGCAGGAGCAAGCTTGGTAATTAGCAGCATCCATGCTGTGGGTATTGCGGTGCTGGCGGCTGTCTCTCCGGGCCAGGACTGGTGACACTCATTGCTTTACACCTGTACCCCACAACAGCAAGGACAAGGCAACATCTCACTCATACCACTGATACTCCTGGGTTGTCACCAGCAAAGCAGAGACAGAGAATGGATAGTCTAGTTTGTGCTGGGGCTGAATTTATACACGCATGGCAATGGAGCATGTGGTACATGGACATCAAAGCAGTGGTTGCTAAAATGAGACTGAATGGGAAACTCTGGAGACAAGTGGTGCGGTTAGTCCAGATTAAGAGCTCTGGGCTTGCTTGCAGTACACAGAAAGATCTCTGCACCATCAAATCACCTGTGTTTTGTTTTCATTTGAACCAGTGTAGCCCTTGACTACTGCAAATTTGAATCAGTGAGAGTTGGCTCAAGCCCCAAATCAATTTTGTTTTAAAGTTTCCTCTGCCAAAATTTGGCCCTGGAAGCTTGTACTTGCGCTTGTACAAAGTTTCATTTTATTATGGTGTGTTTCCCCCTCCGTCCCCAAGTTGGCGACCGCTTATATGAATTCTGGCAGGGCACAAATGATCCTTCACACTCAGCCTGTAATTTACAGCTACGTTTGGTTTTACATAATGTACAATTTCAAAGTTTTCTAACATTTCTTCATGTATTGCGGAAGACTTTCAGGTTTTATTAAACTGGCATATATAAATTGATTTTCCAGCTGGATGCAGTCACTTGGCAACCTCTGCACATTCTAACTACATATGAGCTAAATTACACACTCTAATAGTGTGTTTGAATTGTTTTATGTGCAACATATAGTTGCAGGAGCATGTGGCAGTTTCCCAGTGCTTTGCCTAACTACAATTTCACTCCTAGCTAAAGAAACTGTTACAGAGACAGATATGAATACTTTAGTGAAAGAACAAGCAGGCTGTGCCTTTTGGAAGGAGAGATTCTTGCTAATTTTCACTTGCTGAGAATAGGTACTACTGTCTCCTCGTGACATGAAGAAGTGTTTCTTAGGGCAAGTCAAAGTCTGTGAAATTGCCACTTGAGTTATAGGGCTTTATGGATATGAAGAAGAATAGAGCTAGACTGGGGCATTGACAGAATCAAGGGGATTTCATCCTGTTTGTGATCCGTGAGAGGCAGAAGACTTCTGTAGGCTGGCCCACAACTGTTTCATGACTGAATTCTGGAAATCTTGAGCATATTCTTCTTTCCTAAAATAAGTCAAGATGCCAAGTGAGACACTATTCACTTCTGATGTGCTCACTTCCCAATTTTACCATTCTTGCTTGCTGAGGGTAGGCTTTAATCCCTGCGTGGCCTCATGTTTGTGTTTCTCTTTGTGAAGGATCAGAGCAGAACTTAGTGTCAAAGCAGTTACACAAAAATAGGGACTGGGGAGAGAACTGTCTTGGACATTTGCTCACTGAAGATAGGCAGATGACTTCAGTCCACATTAACCCCATTACACGTGACCTGAGGTTTATAGCTGAGTTCTGAATTGGAAAAGTCATTTGGTACCACCTGTGTGTGACCTACAAGTCTTGGCCTGCCAGGAGAGAGCCCCTGTAGCTGGATTTTTGTGATGATGTTCATATTTACTAGAAAGCTTCTCTCTCCAGAAGGTTATCCTACTCCAGCATGCAGTTTTCAACTCAGTAAGAGTAATGCTGTTGTCTTGCTCTTAAGGTGGTTTCATGGAAAGTAGCTACTGATGGTCACACCTTGTTCTGCCAGAGTCAGCTCCTAGGGTCACCCAGGCCAGAGGCAGATGTAGTAACTCAGGGACAGTGCTGGGCTTTGTGTTGTGTTTTCTCTTGAAAAGGTTTTGCTCTGTATCAGAAACGATGTTGCAGCCTCAGCCTCTTTGTAAAATGGAATTTCTAGTTTTGAGTCTCTTTTTATGATGGTGCAAGAGCTTTATGTCAGGCTGGGAATTCTCTAATGCACATTCTCCTGGAGGAAGAGAAAGCAGTATCATAATGCTGTCACCAATAATCTTTTAATTCACCAGATATTTGAATTTTACTGGAGAATAATGTGCTTCCTTATTTCCTGAGAGATGGAATTAGCAATATATTCTGCCACTACCTCTCAGAGTTCTGATTTTGTAGCCACTACTTCTCTTACAGTGCTTCAGGTGTCAATTGCGCTATCTATTTACCACATGGATAAACGCATGGCAAGCATTATATCACTTTATTAGGCCACTAATATCTAAAAGCTTTCTCTTATGGCATAGTATAAACAATAAATCATATGCTCATTGCAGTTATTCTTTATGTCAAGTCTTATTTCTACATCCCAGGCAGAATAAACTGTTCAGTGCAGTTTTCTTGTTATGTCTTTCCGCCTCCTCTGTTGTTTATTAATAGTCGGTGTGCTTGATTATTCTGCCAGGGAAGGCAATGCGGGATAAATCGTGAGCTCAAGTGAGGGAATCACAAAGAAATGTCTCCGTTTGTACGTGCTATTGATGACAGTGATTTTCTATGGGTGAGCTGAGTGAAACTAGTGCGCTAAGGACCAGATAGTGAAAGGCCATCCAAAACTACTTATCCTAGTACTACTTCTTGAAAAGGGGGCTCTAGAACTCAGAGACTGGTCAAGTGTGCCATTTAGGACAGGCCAAAGTATCACACTGGTAAAGAGATTCTGTGATTCTATCATCACAGATTTGTTGTGGTAAGTGATCACATGGTGATCAGTTTCCTAAGCTGAAAGCATGCTGTACAGTCCTACACTATGTATTTCTGGTAGAATCATTGGGAAGGATAGCAGATTTGTATTTTAAGGAAGAGGTCTATTAATTTTACCGCAAAAGAAAGAAGTAGTATTTTATATTATGCTGCGCCGTGCAGCATTGGCAGTTGTTTCCATCAGAGCTTTTCGGCTTTGGTTTCCTGGTGCCAGGCAAGACCACAACAGCTTGCTCAGCTGCAGCATGGTTTATTGGCATCAGTTTTATTCTTTTAATAGAAGTAGCAAGTAGTCTTTACTTTTCCTTTCTCCTCTTCCTCTGGAGCAGAATGGCAGGACGGGGAGGAACGCAGAAATGTCAGCTGTGGAGATGAAGAATGCCTTCAGCCTGCCCATTCCCCTACAGCATGTTTAATCCAGGCTGTGAAGAGAACAGATCTTGCTGCCCAAGCTGTCCAAAGTATTCTGCATGATATTCTTGAAGAATCACTTCAGCCAAGTATTACGGCAGAAAGTGGCATTGACTTCATCAGCCAATTCACAGAATCACAGAATCACAGAATG
>NW_009697553.1:0-447 GCF_000703405.1 Apaloderma vittatum | reverse complement strand
AGACATTTCTTGCTCCTCGTGTCCAGCCTGCGCCTCCTCCGATACATTTTGCACATTTATTTCTTTCTTTCCGAAACTTTTTCCCATGGTGAAGAAAAGCTCCAGCATCTCTGAAACTGCTCCTCAAGCACTCTCAGGCTACTCTTACACCCTTCTCAAGCTCCACAGCAGTGGGCCCAGGGCCCGTAGTTTCTATATAGTCATCATGTGCTTGAAAACTCAAAACCTCATCTTGAGAGATGTCCAAGCAGATCACCTTCTCCAGGGTGTTTCCAAATGAAGACATAGTGGTCATAAGGCAAGAAACATGGAGTAACACTTTTTACTTTGAGCAACCTGAACTAGTGAAGGATGTCCTTGCCTATGACTAAGAGGTTTGAGCCATTTGCTCTTTTAGGTCCCTTCCAACACACACTGTTCTGGGATTCTTTGATTCTGATATCCTTC
>NW_009697552.1:132217-140927 GCF_000703405.1 Apaloderma vittatum | reverse complement strand
CCGGCTCGGTATCATCACCGAGTGCGTTACGCGGAGCAGAGTTACAAGAGTTTTCCAGGCGCTGCCGCTTTGTAAATGATACGTTGACCTTTTTCAACTGGAAATTGCTCTGAGCGTGTCAAGGAGGCGAAGCCTTGCCTTCTATTACGTTATTACGAGCGGTCCGGGTACCAGGCGTTTGCAGACGTGTGCTGCGCTGTGCTGTCCTCCAGCTCCTAATTCTCAACACACATGTGAAGTATTAAGAGGAGTAACTGCATCCTGATAGGGCTGCTATTCGAGTGGCTGAAAATAGATTGCTCCCTCCGCTCCAGACATCAAACCTCTCTTTCTTAGTGCCTGACGTGTGTTAAAACGGGACCTTTGGGGTTGTTTCTCCCTTCTTAGCCGGGAATTTGCTGCAGTGCGTGGATCGACGTTTGGGGCTGCGTTACTCAGCATCATTCGTAAGGGTGATGATGTAAGTGTTAATGCGATAACATTGTGTCCAAGGGGACTTTAGGCACTTCAACTTGACTCAGAGTTCAGATTAAATCTCCCGATGTTCCTCATCACAATCAAGAAAGCCATTGTCTTATTTTTCCAGTGTGTATTAATGAAATGCCTTGCACTTGTCTTATGGGCGAAAAAAAAAAAAAAGGCTTTTGCCTAACGATGTACGTCCCAGAAAAATCCATTTTCTGAAATCAGGGAACGGGCCTGTGTGGGGTTTTTTTGTGTTCGTTTTTTTCTGTGGTCAGTTTTTTTTTACTGGTAGTTGCTATTATTATAGAATAGCTGGAGGCAGCTGTTTGAAAGTGCTAAATGAAACAACTCCAAAGAAAATATTGAAAGATTTTCATCTTTTAAATGCAGAGAGGCTGTCCTTGTTTCTGAAATACCACTAACGATTGTTAACCTGCTCTTTGCTGGAGGATGCCGTGCACGGCCCTCACTCCACGCTGCGTGTTGCTTCACCTCCCAGATAGCTCCACACACACGTGTCTTTGACAAGGGAAAGGTCTGACAAAGTGCCCCTTGGTTTTGCACGCTAGCGTTCGGTAATCCTGCTGACAAGGTATGTAACTTCACAGAGCATGATGTTTGGGGCCCTGAACCGTGTTTTGACACTGTCGAAACGCTGGCTCATGAAGTGGTATTGTAATGGTATCACTGCACATCGCTGATCCTCCCACCCTGTGTTTGACACAGACATTCCTCATTTGCTGCTCTGGTAGGGCTGCCTAATTAAGGAACAGAGAAAGGCATCCGTTCAAAGTCACATCTGTGTCATGGAGGCACATGTTCCCCTTAAAAGGAGCTCCTTAGAATATTGTTGCAAATATTGGGAAGAAAAAGCAAACCACACAGTGTCTGAGCGAGTTGAATTCAGGTGGCTGAGGGTCAGAGACCAGGAGCACAGCATTGTGCTCCTGCTTCTGCAAATGCAGAGTGCATGGATGAGCCAGGAAATAGTGGGGTCTTGCTGTCATTCCAGTCATAGCTGGAGGAGGAATTTGCTCTACCAATTATTCCAAGGGTGCTTGAAGAGGAGGGACAAGGCAGACTAAGCCTGTTGTCCTGTGCATTACAAATGGGTGGGGAAAAGAATCATCTCTAAGCAGAATTCATCCTCTATGGGGTGTTTTTAAAAAGGAAATCCAGTGGAAGCCTGATATGCACTATTCCTCTAATCCAGACTTTTTGCTTACAGCAGAGATCAGATCTGAGGTGCTCAGGGTCCTGGAACAAGGCACAGCTCTGAGCTTGGGCTGTGACGGGTACAGGGAAGTACAAGATAAGAGCATTTGTGCAAGTCTCACACTGAACACATGAGATTGGACACAGCTCTGACTCCACGGGGGGGGATTGTATAGCTCCACCTTTCTGTAGGTCCGCTACTTAAAAAAAAAAAACAAAAACAGCTCCACACAGATAAGCGCAAAGGCTGTCATAGCTCTCTGGGGAGCTCTGGCTATCAGGGTGCTCTTTGTCTGCAAAACCAAGGTTGTCCTTAAGCTTCCTCTCCTGAAAACAACTGGGTGGTTTCCTTTGCTTTGCAGGTCCCACTGCTCTTGTTACAAGTGCCCCTGCCATGTTCGGTGGCATTGGATGGGTCGTTTACACCGTTTGACTCAAGAGTAAATATTTGACACTCGATAACATTTGAAATGTTCACTTGAACCTACCAAAGAGCTTTAAGTGATTATCTGACATTGTTGATACTATTATTTGATAATTTTCTTTTCCTGGTGGACAGTCTAAGACCAGCAGAAGAGAGAGTTTTCAGTGAGATTTGGTTTGGGCTTAGTTTGGCAGTATGACTTTGATTTTTGAGAAAGCATCCTTGGCAGCAGCATTTTTTAATTACAGAGTGGACACCAGATTTTTTAGCTGGACCAATGGATGTGAAGGAGGAATTTATTCTTTAGGACACAGCTAGGGAAAGCTTTTGTACTTTCTGCCTCCCTGTGTTTCCCCAAGAGCTGACATTTGTTTATTTATATGGTGGTATTACTTTTCATGGTACAGAGTGGAACAGTCTTTCTTTTATACATACAACTACATGTATGTATATGCCCTCCAGCACTTAGCTGTTTATATTATTTATGTTCTATATAAACAATTAGCTCTGGAGGGCATTCCTCAGTGGCTTAAGCATGGAACTGGTAATACTAAAGTTCTTGCACTGCAGTTTCAAATCTGCAGCGGCCGATTCACTCCTTCGTTCTTCTGACATAGGCTGAGCACTGTTCATTTTGCTCCCTGCAAGCCAGAAACCCTGTTTGATGGGCTTTATTTATTATTCTGATCAGGTTCTTCCATTACAGGCATCTCACTGGTGGCTCTGAGTGTGTTAAGTGATGTTTGTCATCAGTCACAGGTGACTTGTTCTACTTTTACCCGTCTCAAAGTGGTGCTGAATTTATCCTTGTAAGGATTCATTTAAAATATTAATTAAATATACTAATATTTTCTGTGCTCAGAAGAGTGAATGTGAAAGTGGCCTGCTCCTCAGATGTAGTCTTCAAGAAGGTGAAAAGGAAAAAGGAAAACAGACTCATAAAGATGATGTAGCCAAGGAAGAGGGCGATGGGTTAATTCCTCCTATTCCCCCAAATTCTCATCAACAGCAGTACAAATCTGGAAGAGTCAATGGTTTTGCCCCAGTTTTGCACCAGTTCCCTGAGGAGCTCAGTGGAAGACAAGGTTGCCTGACTGGTGCCAAGAGTCAATTTTGGCTTGTAAAACCTCAATTTAGGTAGTTATTTTATGTGGAGATCCTTTAGTGATCATGGAAGTCCTGACTTTGTTTCCTAATATTATTATTTTTTTTATGATCCACACTTTGCTTGCTGAGATTTGGCCTCCTGTGTGCTAGCATTAAAGATCCTCAAACATTTTAAAAGGAAGGTTGGTGCTCCTTTATCTTCGGCCCGAGTTTACACTTCCCCCATCTCCCAATCTCTTTGCTTTTTCTGCTGGTTGGCTGCCAGCGTACCCTGCAGGAACAGCTGCAGTTTTGGGCTCTGGACACACATCGCTTTTGGAAATACTTTGAAGCAAGCAGTGTAAGGTGACCAACTATAGGATGAAACAACGTAACAGTGTGCTGAGCACAAGTGAATTAAAGCACAAACCGTGCTGCAAAGCTGGGGTCTTTTCACTAGCAAAGTTTGTTTTCACAGCAATGACAAGTTCTGTTTGGGAGGTGAAGGACTTCTCTGGGAGTTCATCTGGGCTCTGATAAAGACAATTTATGTAGCTAAGTCAGTAAGATGATTAAGTTTTGTTGCCTTTGTGGGCAGAAAATTCTGATCTGCCGTCATGGGTCCTCTGGCTTGATGGGAGGCATTTGGTTAGGATGGACATGGGCACCATTTAAAATCTTTGTTCCTCTCTGCCGTGAGAATGTTTTCTGAACCAAAATCAAGATAACCCTCTGAAAGCTATATAAAAGCTGCACTTAATGAAAAGTTCAGCGAGTTTGTTAAATCTATGCTGGTGTAGGAGCCTTTTCAGTCCTAGCTCTCCAATCCCCTGCCTCCATTGAAGCTTTTTAAGCTTTGAATACATTTAACAAGTCTTCTCCATTCTGAAATCGCTTAACAGACTGTTTACACCACTAAAGTTTCTGTAGGTAGTGAGCAAGGGAACAATTTGTCTGCCAGGACTTGACACGCTCTCCGAGGCCAACCCATGGGTTTCTTAACTTCCCTGACTATTACAGCATGTCTGTATATTACTCTGGTAGACCTCTTGCTCTAGAGTATCCCCTGTGATACTCAAATCGAGCCCCTTGGGTGTAGCACCACAATAAAGGAGCGTGACACGTAGCCTCTGTTTCTTTTGCACTGAGAAGTATGACTCCAGCAAAAATGTTAGCCACTCTGTGGGGAAATCTGAGCCTTAGAAAAGTATGTCTGAGTCACAGAAGCTCCTTTGCTGAAACTTTGACATCTCACTGTTATTATTTCTCCCCTCACAAAGAGCACCGCCCGCAGAAGGTGTATGTGGGGTTTGGTTACCTTGCAGTGCCCCCAAATCCCCAGCAATCAGGTTAGTCAGTTAGCAGGTTAAGAAAGGCCATAACATACCTTTCTTCCTCTTCCTAACTGCTGTCAACAGACTTTTCTGTTAGTATATCATCTTGGGAGGCCAAGTGTAGTCTGTTGTGGTAAAGTGTGTTGGCTTACGAATCTGAAACTTCACTCGTGTCTCATTACTGGAAAAGAAGGGCTCCATCCTGGTCCCTTTGACAGCTTTAGAGAGGGTTGTATCTCCATGACTGCATTTATATTGCACCTCCTCTGTGGTGGAGGAGGAGCTGGAAGCCAGAAAGCTGCTCACTCCAGGTGACAAAGCACAGGCAAAGAGGTGTCAGCTCTGCCAGCAAGCATCTCTGTGACCTTGTGCATGTCCCCTGTTGTGCCACTATTTCCCTTCTATGCTCAAGCTCTTCAGGTGGCACCATCTCACTGCCTAGTGCATGGGACCCCAGTCCCTGCTGAAGGCCCAGCTCCATGTGATAATGACCTGACGCCATCACTTCTATAGAGCTGAGGAAAATGATGAAAGAAACCACTGTGCAACACTTTAGAGGACACACAAGCAGATACGTGGTACGCAGAAGAGCTTTAGCCACCTGGCAGCTCCAAAGAGAAGAGGAACAAGGTCCTTGCTTTTTGGCCTCCTTCTGGTGTTGGCATATCAGTGCTTGCCTGCGTCACTTCTCAGTGGTGGTAGTCCTAGCCACAGCAGGATGAAGCTGATGGGTTTCATGACAGGGCTGTGAATTAGTAGCTGTAAACCTGAAAAGCATCTAGCTCGTGTCACACAGCAACAGTTTGGAACAGCTTTGAGAGGTGAAAGTGGCAGTGGTCTTGGCTGCTGAAAAGAAGGTGTTGGTGCCAAGTGAGATTTGGTTCACTTCTTCAACTTAATGGTATTAAGAGACAGATTTCTTTTGGGTTTGTGGGTTTTTTCTTTTTTTTTAGATGAAAGCATTAACTATTTATGCCCCAGATTTTCCATGAAAAGCTTCCTATAGTTACTTGAGAGCCAACTTGTGAATTTGTCATACCTTGTCAAGTTCTTCCAAAGTATTATTAGATGCACATAATCAACCCATAATTGTACTGAAGTGCCAACACAATACCTAACACAAAATACCTGCAACTCTCAGGTGACAGGGCTCAGGTGAGCATGCAGTAAACTAGAAACACTAGAATCTATTAAACAGATTCCTCCTGTTATTTCACTTCCATAAACCTTAGCTTCCTCTATGAAAAATGCCATTTATCACCTTTGTAAAGTGCGTTGAGATCCAATGGTGAGTTTTATGGCTTAGAAGCCAAATTTCTTATTGATGGAGCCTAAGACAGAGTATTTAAATGTTTTCTTTGGCAAAGCTGCAGGCAATGTATATGAGTTGATGGATTCTTCTTATTTGACTTCTGTGTTTTGAGCCTTTGGGGTGCACTCAAATCACCTTTTCAGCCTTTGACCCACAGGTTTGAGTACTGCAAATGCAAACTCAAATGGATCTTTTACATAATCACATGACTCCCAGACCTGGGGTTTTATGACACCATGTTGCCAAGATTCACAATAAAAGCTCAAGATGTGGCAGTGCCCCTTCTTTTTAGGAGGGAAAAGCATTTCTCAGCTTCTCATTTGTAATTATAAATATATGCTTCATATTTTCTGGCTTTACTTGCCCTGATTCTGCATTGGTTTGTACTCAAATTAGTCTCCCAATTAAGTTGGCTGTGCTCAAGCACTTCACGTACTCCATGCTCCAGCAAACTGGGAGCAAAGTGGGACTGAAACTGAGAGCATATTCACAAGTCATCTGCTCTCCATCAAGGCTGCAGCTGCGCCCCAGCATTAGCAGGTGGGATCCACCTTATCCTGCATGTGTTGCCTCTCATCTGGTAGCAATGGAGGAAGGTTCATGTTTCTGACTTGGAGTGGGAGAAACACTCAGAAATATTTCTTAATGGGGTAACAGAAAATTCCAGCATGCTAACTGAAAAATTATAGTTTATTTTGCTTTTAATTTGAAAATACCTCATGCCCATAGCTTCATGTACAGGTGTTGGCATTTCCCCAAAGACATTCCTGTTGTTCAGAAGTGACTCCTGTAGCTATTTTTATCTGTGTCACTCAGTTATATATCTGATGTGCTTGCAAGCCCAGCTGTACCAAGGTGCAGAGAAATTAGCATCACTTAGAAATCGGCATGAAGTGCTTCTGACACAGCGAGGAAGCAGATCTTGCAAACACATCTACCTGCTGCCTGAGCCTGAAGCTGACTGAAAGACATCTCAGTAAGATTCTGGACTAGCAGATGAAACCCCAAGAAGGTTCATCGAGGCTATTCTGTTTTGAAACAAAACATGCTATTGTGCAAGAGTCATCCCTGTGGTACCCTGGCTTTATTACAGAGCTCTGAAGGCACCTCCCTAGAGTAGGTGTTATACAAACACCCAGTGAGAACTGTGCCCTTCCCTGCATACTGTAGGGCCTCAGGAGACAAGATAGACAAAGAGTGGAAGGAGGAACAGAAGCATAGAAAAGGTCAAGTGTCTTGCCCAAGGTCAAACAGCAGGTCAGTGGCAGAGCTGGGAACAGAGCCCAGATTTCCTGACTCCTAGTCCAGCAACTCTATTAATCATCTCTTTGCTTTGTGTTCTGCAGCATGTTACTGTCCATAGGAAATGTGAGGACGACTTTCCTCCAGCTTTGGAGTTGCTTCTTAGTTTTGGAAACTATTGATCATCAGCACACTATTGAGAAAAAGAGGTCATATATTGGACACACACACTAGAGAATTCAGAACTAAGCCCTCTAGATATCAGTTTCATTCCAGGACACCAAAATAGCCATATTTCATAACCCCAAACCTTTTTACTAAGTCAGATTTTAAAGTCTTTTTTCCCTTACGTTGTGTACAAAGTGGTTTGTTTTTACAGAGTTACTCATCACAGTTGAACTCATACATTGGTGCTTGCCCTATAAATTATTTCTTCCTTGAAAACGAGTTACAACAGTTATTTAGTTAGCAGGGCTTTTCTTCGCCATGGAATTTACCAGTGAGACAGTCAGAAAACCAGAGAGTCAACAGTCCCAAGACATTTGGGATCCTTACTTGTTTTCATTCCTCACTGTGCGATGTATTCAGTTTTCAAAGTCTTTCCATGGAATTATCTTGATCACAAAGCTAATTATACCTGTGAGAATTATTTTTTTTCTCACCAAAAATTTCGACTTGAGGCAAAACTCTGGCTACCGTGGTAATGATTTATCGAGAGTCTCTTGTAAACAATAGTATAATCACTTTCTTATAGTCATGGCAACAGTGTTTAAGCAATGAGCTTACTGAACACAATGTGCACTGTCTCCACTGAATAGCTGTTGCAGCGCTGAAGTGTATGCTGCTCATTTTCAGAGGACTCGGGGAAATAAATTATTCAGGAAAACAACACTGCTTCAGAAAGCGTCTTTGAAATGGTTATATTTTGTACTAGCCAAAGAAGGATACTTATCGGTGCTGACGGGGCTGTGTTTAATTACTGCACAATTGTGTACTCTTTGGGCCAGGTCCACTCCCACTGAATTTAAGGGTGCCTGTCCCAAATAATATGAGAACTGTGCTACCTGCTGGCAGGGTCGTCGTGCTTCCCCAGTAATGTTTGCCGCCATGTGAAATCCCTGCTGGGGAGGGCAGGACGGCTCAGGAGGATGCATCCTGCACATATGCACGATGTGAGAGATGGTGACGAGGTGCAGAAGGAGGAATTTGTTTTAATGAACAAAGGATTTGCTCCAGCGGGGCCGACCCCATCCTTGGCCCAGGACATCACTTGGGTTCCTGTTCAGTAGTTTGGGGAGGCACCTTGGAGAGTGTGTGGCTTTATAGAAAGCTTCAGAGTTAAACCCTAAGACAAGAAGTTGCTTCTGATTTTTCTGTTTATTTTGTTTTTCACAGCTCTCTCTCATTCAAATAACTAGACCTGGAGGAAAGACCTTGTTGGCAACAGTTTGTTGTTTTGGGATGAGTCATTCCACCAGATTTCAGAAACGCCACCCCGGTGACAGTTGGCGAAAATGCTGCATAGGCTGTTCAGTTTATGTTTTTCACTTTGGAAAATCAGACCATTTATTTAGGATTCTGTTGCTTTAGAAACCATCTTCAGACTCTCTAGTTTCTTTCCCTTCCCTTCCC
>NW_009697552.1:108243-132115 GCF_000703405.1 Apaloderma vittatum | reverse complement strand
CCCGTTTCTTTCCCCTCCCTGCCCTTCCCTTCCCTTCCCTTCCCTTCCCTTCCCTTCCCTTCCCTTCCCTTCCCCTTTATCCCCTTTTCCTCTTCCCCTTTCCTTCCTCACCATTTTGTTTCCCATTTCCTTCCCCACCTTTTTTTGTTTTCCATTTCTTTCCCCACCTTTTTTGTTTTCACTTTTTTTCCCGCTTTTCCTCACTGCTATGATATCTCAACATTGGAGCTTTTGAGTCTTGATTCTGATTTTTTTGGCCCCTCCTGAAACCACCTGTGGGAAATACTATGGACGTGGCACTGTGGAACATCAGCCCAGTGCAGGACCAAGCTCTTTATTTATGGTCATTATGCTAGTTTATAGTAAATTATTTTGTTTTCCAGAGAAATGTATTCTTTCTGCTTCTCTAAAAGCTGTTCATTTGACATCCTCCTAAGCCAGATACACTTGGTCTTCAACATGGAGCTGCTTACCTCTGTGGCCCAGTTCCCGGAAATAGTTATGCATGTGCTTAATTGTGCACACATGGGTAATTGCACTGAAATCAAGATGTGTAGAATTAAGCAAGTCTAGAAGTATTTGCAGAGTTTGGTCTTTGTTCAACAGGCAGGCCTCAGCCTGGCTGGAGTCCAGGACATGCTACAAAGAGAAACCAAATTTGAAAGTAAGTAGCGTATTAATTATCAGTTGACTTATTTCCTTAAACCAGTTAATTCTGTACTTTTAAAAACTACTTTCCATTTTTCCTGCAAATCCAATTGCCCTTCATTTCACACTCATTTTTCCTCCTCGCTGCTCAACTCCCAGCAGACCTGAGCTGCCAGCCACATGATCCCCTTTCGTACTGATTTGAGTTCCGACGTTTTTTCCCTACCAACTCGGTGTATTACCATAATGGTTCCTAGGACGTATCTTGGCCAGCTTTTAGGGGAAGAGAGAGTCACAGCATTTCAGACCTTCATTTCCAAGTGCAGTATTAAATATAATCCTTATAATTATAGCCCTGCCACTTGGACCACTGTAGTTCAGACTATGTCAATACGTCGTCAAAAGCTCTTTTTCTCAGGAGCTGGAACTCAATCATGTCGATTGAATTGAAATCTGAATGGCCAGCAGCTGTAAACACACTCCGGGCCCATCCCCCACCTCCCTGCTTTTTTTTTTTTCTTTTACCACGAAATCCTCTCGCTTTCTGTCAAAATCTTGAGTTTACAGAGCCGATATAATGGCTGATTCCAGGCTAAGTTATTCTGAGCCAACCCTTTGGGCAAGTCTAGACTGTCCTTTGAGCGGTGCCCCGAGGGAACCTGAAGGCACAATCTGCTCCCTGAGCCTGAGGGCACAGCCCCAAGTGCAGCGCGAAGGCCACCCTCAGACCATGTATAACCATCCTCTGTGTTGGAGCTCTTGGGATGCCATCAGTGTCACACTGCAGCTAAGGAAGCTGCAGACATGCCTCGGATGAAGTCTGTGAGGCTCCTGTGTGAGCAGGGCTGGGAGCTTGCCCTTTTGGTCACCTTGCTCAGTTGCCATACAGACCTTGGTATTCATCTAAGCAAAGGCATCACGAGCGGGTAATTCCCAACAGCAGTTTATACTGCAAGTTTAACATACGTTTTTTTAGCCCTAGGGGACCGGGGGGGGGAAAAATCTTTGAACTGGGAAAAAAAAATCATAGTATCCAGTAGTTGTATAAGGCAATCCTGTCGGTTTTAGTGCTCAAAAACCAAAACAAACCTCCAGTATTCATAACAGGAGATATTCAGGATTTAAGAAGTGCCACTTACCAAAACACAGTAACTACTTTTCACAAGGCCCTTTATATCATGTATTTACAGGTGGGTCAGAATAGCTCTGCAGGAGTTAATCCAGTCTCTTGAGTAAGCAGCATGTTCTTAGAAAACTTTCTAGATATACTAGCCATATGTAAGGCCTTTCACATACATTCCTACCGCACACAATACATCTGAGGGGTCCTGATAGACCCAGGATGGCTACTGATGTCGATAACTCCCCTGCTAGTGGGCTGGATGTGTGTTCTTTCTGCCAAGCCCATGAAGGGTAACTGCATTTGGATGACCAGTGTGTCAAAAGGGCTGTTGACCGAAACGTTTCATTATGTGGTTCTCAGAGCCCCTGTCCGGGACGTACTGGCTGTGCCTGGGTCTCCCTGGCTGTCATCAAAGCACATGCTTTTTGACACAGGTCAGAAGGACTCTTCATCACAGCCTCGCACCGCCTCTTTTGGTCACAAAAGTCACACTCACCCCCTTCCCTGGTAAAGTCCTTCCCTGCTATCCCCCTCCTCCACTTCCCAAAGCTATTAGCCATTCCTCCTCCTCCACATTCACCCCTCTCTCACCTGGGCTGTTGCCCTCGCTTCTCTCCTTTCATGCTCCTGACACTGCTTCGTAATGTTGTTTTTCTAGCTTGGAAGAGCCAGAGGGCCAGGCTGACAGAGAGATGCTGAACACATGGTTTCCACATGTTCTCCTCATCTTCCCTCGTATTGCTCCTCTAGCTGTCTTTCCCTCTTTGCATCAGCAGCAAATCTAATGACCACGAGAGAATCCTTTCCTCCTCTCTTTAGTTTTATAAAGAATGAGCTCAAAGGTTCTGCATCACTGTCACAAGAAACTTTGAGCAAAAACTTGTGAGTTGCCAATGCACTTGTAGGTTCTCTGGCCTCTCAACGCAGGCCCGGGTGCTCACAAACTGTTCATGCAGCTGTGAATGCTCAGACTCAAGTTCTGAAAAATACTTAAAGAATATGTGTGAAGTTAAACACATGATTAAATGCTTTCCAGTTTGAGTGCTGCTTCCCTGAAGTGAGACCCCTTATTGGAGAAGGCATCCTTATTGGCCTGATTCAGAAAATACTTAAGAGTATACCAAAGTTTTAAGAATAGTAGTGTATCCACTCTCTTGTATTTTTAATGACTCTTAAACAGTGCCCTCTTGGGTGGTGTGGGCAAGGCAGAAAATGTGGAGGGTCTCCTGGTCATCTCTTACATTTTGACTCATGCCTCTGAACTCTAACTGCATTTTGATAGTGCTGCTGCCTACACACCACTGTAATGCTCTGCAGTGTAATTGTGTTGTATGCTCATGTGCAGATTATTTAAAGCAATTACAGTTAAATGAAGAGCAATTGTGTCTTAGAAAGGAAGTGAGCTGTATTTCTATGACTGTGTTTCATGGTGAGTTGGACCCTCGGACCTTGGATTCCTCTCCTGCATCCCAATGATCAGTCTGGGAACAGCTAGGAGTCCAAATCTTTTTGACTTATGACATCTCAGCATCTAACCTTTTCTTCTCTGAACTGAAACCAATGGGAACTGGACACCTAATTGTGTTTTTGGATCTCAGCCTAAAATCTCTGGAGTGCTTTGGAAAATTTATCCCTGGGAGATTTTGCTTGAGTCAAGAATATAGGCTGGAGACACTGCTCACAAAACCCTCCCAGCACGTGACATCAGTGCATCAGTCAATGAGTCATCCATCAGTGCCAGAGGTCAAAGTATTCTTTGTATTTACCTAACAAGTAGTTACCTATTTACCTTCTGAAATGATGCTTTTAGTACTAGCATGACATTTTGGTTTGCTGTACAGTGAAAACACTATTTTTAAATGCCTTGTTTTAAGAGAGGCCTTGTTCTATCTTCAAAAGTTAGGAATACTGGGGAACAAATGTAAAAGTCCCGTTTCCTTCCTTGCTAGTATGTGTGATCTAGGAAAAATCCCAAATTGTGCTAGTGAGACACTGTTCAGTTTCTTTTCTTGCCAATAATGTAAGAATTGCTCCTTCAGGGAAGGCGGAATTACTATCATTGTCTTCTTCTGATCTGTCACTGTGTCTGTTTTGGCTTTCCATTGCTTTTACTGAAAATATATTACAAAAACCTAAGGCAATAATTCATTAAAAAAGGATTTACCTGTAAAGGACTCCAGGCATATCACACACGGACAGGTCCTAGCCAGGAAATCAATCTGGTGTGAAGGCTGAAACTCCACCTCTGGGGCTCACTGTTTCTCCTGGGTGCTTAGTCTTTGCTGGGTGCTGGGATTGCCTGGAATTTCTAACCATTGATCTTAGGATGGCATTAGAGGCCAGTGCCAGGAGCTGAGGGCAGAAGCAGAGCTGAAGGGCAAAGGAGGAGAGTGAAATCTTGCTGTCAGTGCCTGAGTGTCTCTCTCTGCACAATCCTATAACGTGTAAGCAAAGGAAGTTTGAAAATTACCATGGGAATTGGTACAGAGCAGGATAATCATCCTTTCAAGAAGGAGAAAAATAACTTGGCTCTTGACAAGTTATTTTTTTAGTTTTTCAAGAAAAAAACACACTGAACAAATCTGACCAACGACACAGCAACAGTGCAACAAGCATCAAGTGGCCAGATCTCCTGTTTTATGAGCCCTGTTACAAAACAGTCACATGTGTAAAATTTCTACCCATCCTTCTCTTAATACGTTTTGTGTCTTCAGATCAGGCTTTCTCCCTCAACACTCAATCTGTCTTTAGCCATCACCTTTTCTAGCCTCTCAAACTTCTCTATATACTTACCTTGAAGCTCCTGTGGACACCAACTTATTGTGAGTGCTTGGTAGGGAGTCCCGAACTATTGCCTCTCCCAGGATCAAGCGGCTACCTGTCAGGGCTCATCTTCTTCTGCAAAGATACAAGATTACAGCAGCAATGGACCTGGAAACAAAACAAAGCTGCCTAAATCAAGACACACTGAAATCCTGCATGAACAACTGTGCTGGTCAGAGCCTCTTATCCTCTCTTATCTAATCTAACATATCAGTATCTTTACTGCATTTATTACCTTGTTATCAAGGAATGACAGGAAGGAAAGTAGGGCCTTGGTAAAAGCATGAAGCACAGGCAGAAATGAGACACACTGTTGAGCAAAGGTTAAAAGAGATGTACAAGCAGGGCATTAAGCATTGCAAACAGCAGACCTTGTCCGTCCCCTATCCCACTGGTTTTGCAGTGGTGAGCACCTGGCTGCGCAGCCTGTTTGGTGTGGGAGACTCTGAGACCTTATAGCCCAGAAATGGATTGTTCTTAGAGGATTTCTCCACCAAAATTCAAATGCAAAGCCATAGATGTCAATAATACTTCTCATTTGCTCATGCACATTATTTATGAGATCATTTTTCTGAACATGTCCTGCAGTTTCTGCACCCTTGAATTTCACTTGGTTTGCCTGATGGAAATGAGCTACAGCTACTGCCGGTTAGTTTTACTTGTGGCATTCCTTAGCAGCCCATGATTAGAATGTTCCAGTTAATCAACTCTCCTCCTCACTGCCTCCCCCTTTCATTTACTTGTCGATCCTTGCATAGCAGAAACACTTCCAGCAATTCCTCTTACACATCAGTTACTGATGCGAAGGACTATTTGGTAACGCTGCAGCAGAAAACTCCAGTGAGTAGATGCTGGGAAAGATGCACACTGCACAACAAGTGATTCCCAAAGGAAGCAGGGCAGGGGAGCACCCAAAGGTGCTTATGAGGGCCTGTTAAGGCCCTCAAGCTCTTTCGAACAGGGGACTGAACTCCTAGGACCCAGAATCAGAAACAGAGTGGCCTTACATGAGCCAATGTGCAAAGCTTCCTGCCTCTTAGCCAGCTGAGGGAAGCAGTGGTGCCAAGTCTTTCTGCAGCAGCCAGCATGGGCTGCTGAGCAGGAGATGCAGTCAGGGCCTTCCCCTCTCACAGCAGGCAGAAGAAGGTCTGCTTATTCGTGAAGGCTGTCCTGAAAGAGAGAGCACAAAATTAAGCAGGAGCGTTCGGTTCTTATTTAAACAGTTGCAGCTTGCACTGGTGATGCTGCCCACCGGTGTGTATGAAGGCTGTGGGCCAGCAGCAAATAGCACACTGGGGTGGTGGGGGTGCACACTCAAAAACCAGAGCAAGCGGTATCTGGGGCTGTTGTGGCGAGTGGCAGAGGACACCTTTGATGTTCAGTGGGCAGAGCTGCACCATTAAGTAGAATGATGGTATGAAGGACTTCACATTTGTTTGCACCAGTGTGGGCAAAGCAATTCCTTGGCTTGCACAGGAACTCTAGGTTAATGGTTGAGAGCTTTCGCCCCATCAGTCTGTGAAGAGAATGAGTGTCTGGTTTTGCAGAGTGAAAAGGGATCTACTGACAGGGAATGGCTTTGTGTGCAGAAAGGCACTCAAGTGGCTGGGTACAAAACAGAAAATGAACATGTAGACCCTTGGCAAGGGCAGCACCCTTCAATTTTATACTCAATCTCATTATTTTCTTCTGATAACGCCAGTGAGAGAAAGAAGTGAATCCGTACCAATAGCAACAAGACTGAAATTTCATCTCTGGTTAATAAACCATTCGATCTCTGCTCTCATGGTCTCGCTGCAATCCAATCTGATCTCTGGCTGAGGTATCCCCTTGGGGCTCACATCCCAATGCACATCTGCAGCCACCACTGAGAGGCACATGATGGAGCGACAGGGGGAATGTCACATTCATCCTTAGGCTCCGCAGCCTGTTGAAGGGAACCCACCAGCAGCTGCAGCACAGTAACACAAAATGCCAGATCGCTTTTCTGGGTCCGAAGGTTTTGAGACCGCTGTGGCCGTACATCATGCAGTCATGCAGTTCTGGAGTTTCAGGAGGGAGCTGTGTTGTTGTCTCTCAGTACGAGCTGCGAGGGTTGTGCTAGTGACCCTGTTCATAGAGAAGACAATGGTCATGTTGCCACTGAAGAAAAAAGGCCCGGGCCCAAGCCTAAAGTGAAACGTTATATTCTTAAGCTAAGGAAAAAAATAAATTGGAAATATTTTTCATAACAAAACTCAGTTTGTATTGACTGTCTTTGTTCAGTACACAATCATAGGGTAACCTTTTATGTGTCCTTGTTCATGTTAACACAGAAAGACTTGCATGCTTACCACTGTTTTCACCACCACCAAATTCTAGAGGTCAGGCACCTCTAGGATTAAATTTATGACCTATCATAGTGTGGGCTGAAGGAGACTCATTTCCTCTGTGGATGAGCTACGGAAACAAATGAATAGCACACACTGACCAGCAGGTTACGTTTTGGCACCTGCACTGTGCAGATGTAACCCAGCAGCTGGGGTGAAGCAATCTCAAAATGGCATGGAACCTGTCATCAGGAGGACCTCATCACACTCAGGGCATCATGCCAAGTACTGCTGATGTCAATGAGAGTTAAACTCAGTGTTAGTTAGGGTGCCCAGCTTTGTGTTAGTTGCTGCAAATCCTATCTGAGCTATTTGAGTGTCTATCATGTAGAAAGCTCACTCTCTTGCTTAAGCTATTTACTATCCACACCAAAATATCTCTGATGTAGGTTTGAACAAGTTAATCTGGATGAGGGCATGGTTTAGAGCAGTTCTGCACTAACTTGGACTGAAAGCCACGTAACTGAAGTGCCGTTAGTGCACCAAAATCCTTGTGGTTCTTGTTTGCACCTTTCACCCCAAAGGATGGATAAATTCTCCCCCAGGTTGTACTGGACCAAGGCAAACTGCTGGCCCTCTGTACAAGGAACTGTGGCCCACGCTGCCTTAGTCATCATAGAATCACAGAATGGCTTTAGTTGGAAGGGACCTTAAAGATCATCCAGTTTCAACCCCCTTGCCTTGAGCACTGCCAGGGATGAGGCATCCACAACTTCTCTGGGCAACCTGTGCCAGTGTCTCCCTACCCTCATAGTAACGAACTTCTTCCTAGTGTCTGATCTAAATCTACCCTGCTCTAGTGTTATCATGCGTGTGTTGATGAAGAAAGACTAACGCTGGTGGGATTTTGCCATGGAGACTGACCCTCGTGTCACCGGTCCAGCAGCAGGTTTACTCCAAGGCCAGGCGTGCTGAAAGCACAGTGCTACCTAAGCCTCCATTTAATCCTGAATACTTGGTATGTTACTTCCATTTTGAACTTCTTCCAGAGAAATCATTTTTTCAAATGTTATAGAAATTGCTAAATAATTTTTTAAAGCCTGAAGGACATTCTTTTGCCCCAGGATTTGAATTGGAAATGGCTGTTTGGGGGCTCATTTACCTTCAAAATTCTACTTTGTCCCCAAGAATCTAGTTAGCCTATGGCAATTCCAGCCTACAAAGCTTTTTTTACTTCAACAAAGGCCTTAAAACTAAACAAGCAAAATCATTGTCCAAAGAAATTGTAATATTATTTATGCCAGGAAAACTACATAATCCACTTTTGAGCTTACACTGGTGAGGTTTAATGTCAGAGAACTGCCCATACTCTTATCCATGCTGCCACATGTACCCTCAAATTATACAAAACCAGGGTAGTTTCCTTGCACAGAGCAGGCTCTGGAAATGTCTACAGGGGACTATTAAGCCTGTGGACACACCTGTCAATCTTTTACAAATTGTAGATCCTCTAAAAGTTCTCCAATGCATATGAAGTTCATTTATGACTAATTTAAGCCTCGTGGCAATGGATTTGCTTTTCTTGCTTGGCTTCCACAGACCCTTCAGAAGTAGTCCTCAGACCCTCATGGGCATGCAGACCACAGCTTGAAAACCACAAACTCTTAGTTTAAATAAGATATTTTGGGGTGTTCTGGGCTTCATTTTCTATTGCCTTGCAACTTGTGAGGTCTTATATACCTATGCAAAGTGAGAGTAAAACGCTACCAGATGAGGGTGGCAGTGTTCAGTCCTGGTGTTGACCCTTAGTTGGCCAGGTGTGAAGGACACCAACGCGAAGCAGCTGCAGATCAGGACCCAGCGCTGGAACTTCTCCCCACTCCATGCAGATGGTGAGCAGTGCTCCTCACAGCGCACAGCTGGGGAACAACCTTATTTGCAGAACTATCAGTCTGCTGTTATCCCCTGAATGCCAGGCACTGACCGGGCAGAAATGCACGTCAATAACCATGGCAAGGATCAGGTTGTTCGATGCCTTGGAGTGAAAAGTGGTTCTCCTGGGCCAAGGGACTCTACTCAGCGTCGGACTCTTGCTTTGTCGGGCTGTTCGCACCCCCGGTCAGGCTCCATACACTTTCACTCTTTGGCGTTGGGTGTCTTAGACATGAAGCAACAATCTATTAATTTAAGCAAAAATACACTGAGAAGTGTTGAGTGTTTTCAGTGCCTTTTCTTTCCTTTGATCTCGCCTAAAGCTACACGCAGAAGGTAACGCAATCTCCATGGCCGCTATCTCCTTTCATGCCCAATAATTAGCACTGGTCTATGGGCTGGGTGCTATGCTATCCTTCCCTGGGCTAAAAGGGGAGACAGAGAAGGGGTTGGAGCGATTGTTTGCTGTGTTGATGACTGTGGTGTTGCCATGGAAAAGCTGGAGACTTCGGGGGAGTTTGTGTTTTGTTGGGCAGGGAGCCAGCCTGCTCTGACTTATTACAACTGTGTGAGTGAGCTGTGCAGAACTTTATCCCTCTGCAGCAATTCCAAGGTAGGGAGAGAAAAGGATGGGACTGCTTTAACAAGGAGTGCAGTGCACTTTGCTAAGGCTAATTGTATTAAATACAAGAGAAGAAAAAAAAAATCCTTTGCTATTTTCCACTTTTTTTTTTTCTTTTTTTGGCAGAATGTGTCCACTCTCTTCTAAGGACTGAATTCAGAGCAGTGCAAATAATGAGATCTCAAGTAATCCTTCTGGAAGCCAACAGGGCCATTTAATTGGCTGTATCTGTACAGAAGGGAGCATTTAGAGTTCTGCTGAGTCCGAGTCCATTAAAGTCTTTGATCTGTTCCAGAAACAAAAGTGGAAGCAGACTATACTGTTTTCATTATCTATCCTGAATGAAGTGCAAAAAGTAAATACATGGAGTAAACAGGGAAAAAAATGAATCGAGGCCCAGGTCCAGCAAAAAAAACTGTCTGCATGCTGAGCTTCCCGTACTTTGAGTAGAGCTATTATTCTCTGGAGGCAGAATTAATAGCAATGCATGCTTTGTACAAATCACTTTCTACAGGCAGATCTCAAAGCAATTTGCGGAAGCAGCCAGTCCCATTACTCCCACATTAGAGGAGGAATAGCTGAGGCCACAGGGCTCGTCCAGGAGACTAGACTCTGCCCGAATCCCTGGTTAGCTGCTGCCTTCTCGTCACACTCCCTCTCAGTGTACAGAAAGTAGGTATAGGTTGTCAGGGTTATTGTGAAATATTAAAACTCAGCTTCGTAGATGAATTTGTTGGAGTCATGACTTTTCCATACAACCTTGGCTGCCATGTCATATTCTCATGTTGTATTTAAATGAGATAAGAGTCACATGTGTCTTTTCGAAATGTGTTTGAGCAGGTAGGAAATTACAGCGTTTTGTTTTGGATTCTTCTTGCTTTCAGGGCTTCTAGATGTTTTAAAAAAAAATCATTTTCTATAGGAAAGAACTGTTGGTGAGGTAATTGTCTGATTTTCTTTTGTAAATCAGAATTTCCTACTTCGCTGTTCAGTGTTTTAATAAATGCATCTAGGAATGCTATTTTAACATACACTTCTCAGGGAAAGGTGTTATAAATGTTCATCATAAATTCCCATCTAGTGAAGGGATTTGGTTGAGGAGCACACAGGGAAATCTTGGCTCTGCAACAGTCAGTGACAAACTTCTGGTGCTTGCAGTCCTCCTGTGATCGTTCTCAGGAGGTGAATCCTGCAAAACCTCTGACAACGTGATACTCATTCTATGATCTGCAGCCAACAGCATCACCTGTTTACTTCCAAAGGCAAAAGATAGCCTGGGTACCATTGCAATGGAGCTTGGAGCTCTAGTTGAGAAGCTGGAGATAGGTCTTGCCAACATGGGAGGTGACAGAAATTCCTACTGATTTCCCTATGATCTAGATAAGGTCTAAAGATTAGATATCACCACAGGATCCAGCCCTGGTTTGTCAGTGAACCCGCTGTCTCCTTGCTGTGTCTCATTGCATTTCACAGGATTTATTTTGGCAGCTGATTTTCCAGTTATTTGGTGGCTCTGATGTCTCAAGAAATTTACCAGTGCTGCAACAAGATGTGGACTAACCTTGTGTTCCAAATAAAGCAGGACAAATTAACTAGTTAGATAATTGGGCTTGGTGGAGCTGTGGCAGTTTACACCAGCAGAGGACTTAACCAGGGTGTTGAAGAGTTGTTGATTTAAAGCTGATAGTCTGCTCAAAAGAGTTACTTTTATCCTGGCTTTTTTTTTTCTTTTTTACTATTAGTTGTTTTGTTACATTGCTGGTTCAGTGCAGAAATTCATGTCCTCCCCACAAGAGTTGTAGTAGCTATGTGTTGAGGGACACTCCAGCTTAATGAGATCTGCAACATCTTTAATCTTTCCTCACAGCCTGCTGTGCTTGGGATGCAGTGTGTGAGAAAGACCAAAAGCGAGGGACACGAGAAATGTATTCACACAGGAAACTGAAACAGCACTGTCATTCATTCCTGTAGTGCAAATAACCCTTTCTGTAACCTCAGCTTCCTGATTCTCGTGTGGCTGGGGACAGATTTGCCACTGGTGCAAACTGGTGCAGCACTACTGGCATCAGCTGAGGCACACACCGGTTTACTCCAGGAGATAATTTGTTCCAAATCTTTTCAGCAACAAGAACAAGGAGACAACAGATGTAGATGAATATAAAAGCGGCGAGGTCTTATGAAATGAAGAAATTGTTTTTAATAGTTGATGAGCATGAAGGCTGGGCTTCTTACTGAAACTTGGACCAGTTCTACCACTGTCTTCCAAAGGAAAAGCTTCTACTGAGTGCACAGTGAAAGTATCCACAGAGTTGTTTATCTTTCAGGGAGTCATCCTTAAACCGAACCACGTCTTGAAAATGCGTGTTCTTTTGCACGCTGCTCTGTCTGAGGACATACTGATGTTTCCTTCTCTAAAGACCATAATATTTCTCAGCTTTTCCTCCACTAGCCAGAGAGGAGCTGGCTGGTAGAAACTGCAGCAGCAGTTTTCTGAGGTTGTATATGCTGTGGTGTCAAGAGAAATTTGGGAAGTCGGCTTCCGAAGCGCCCGTTTCGTTTTGCTTCCCCGAGGGAAATAGTCTTAACAGCTATTGAGCCAGGCCTAGCTAAGGAAATGTCCAACAGCAGGTCTAGCAATGTTAGCTGATAGCATTTCCAGGCCCCCAGATACGGGTGTCAATGGTGCTTATGTTCCTCTGCAAGCATCAGGGAAGGAAAGCTGGCAGAACTGGGGTGAGGTGGGCAGAAAAGGGAAGGAAACCTCTGCGCGCTCCTTCCTCTGGCCCCAGGGGATTCGCTCTGTTTGCATGGGGCTTGGCTGAGCTTCAGGGCAGCAGGCAGAGAGGGAAGTTGGGGTGAAGCTGTAAATTTGCTTCAAACCTGACTGTATCCTTGTCCTGACGCCTCTTTTTTTATTAGGCAGCGGTGTACAAAGCTTCCTCTGTACACACTGAAGCCTTCTCCGTTTGCCTTAGTGATGTTTTCTCACAGAAGTCTTACCTTTTAGCAGCTGGCAGCATTGCAGGCTAGACAAGTGAAAAGGAAAGGCCACAGTTAGGCAGAGACTAATTACTGGGGCTAACCAAGGGTGCTGGCAATAGCATGGGCAGGCTTTGGAGATGAGGGGTGAGGAGGTATCCATATTCCCCAGCCTCCCTCTGACAGAGCCTTGCTACTCCAAATGGCTACTACAAACCTCTGTAAGGGTTATGAATTCCTACGGTGTTTTTTACCCCTATGTCAGCTGCCTAGGTCTGTGGAGGAAGAATAACTTTTGCTGCACAGCAGCACAGCTGCAGGAGCTCACATTCCTTCTCCTGGACATCTCCTGCAGCTGAGCAAGGCAGATTTTGTGCCTCCTTGACATCACCTAAATACCTCTAATGGGGAGGAGATACCATGAAGTGGGTACCCTGGAAGCTCCAGGGTGACTGGGAAATTCATTGTGCTATTAGGTAGAATTTTTTCTTAGAGGCTGACCCATGTGTACACTGAAAGTCTTTAGATCCTGACACATCATTCACCTGGGGTATTGCAGAGACTCTGCTGAATTCAGGGAGAGCTATACCAGGCCTGCATTTCTTTATGCTGTCTCAAAACAGGCCCTCAGCCCAAAAGCACAGTCTTAAGTGTAATTGTTCCAGAAAGGTTTTTGAGCGGTGCTGAAACCTAAGCATGGCTAGGATAGCTCACAGCCGCATGCATTTACCCCAGATGGGTGACTTTTTGTTAAGGATTGGGTGGGAAGGGGCAAGGCATGCTGTGTAGGACCCCAGCTGCCCGCCGCATGGTGCAGGTGTACAGGGCAGGTCCAGCTCTATGTGAGTGGGAGAGGAGAAGGAGAAGAAATCGGACCACACCAGCACCCTGGGCTTCCCTGGCAGAATTGCAGAGGAGTTAAAAGGAGCAACAGACTAGGTGAAAGCAGTATTAAAAATAATTGCATTATGCTGCTTTGGTTATAACCTGTCCCTTGTTCGTAACTCCATCCATGACTCAAGTGCCCTGCAGTAGTTTGGACATATGACAGCTAATAAATTCATTTATTGCGAGGGCTGTTTGTTTCAGCCTCAGTACTGAAAGTTCATCTGCAGGTGCAGCAGGGCTGTACAGAGAAGCAAATGCAGATTTACAGCTGTTGTGGCTTACTCTGCTCTCTGCTACAACAAATCATTTTGTTCAGGAAAGAGGCTCTGCTGTTGGCCAACCAAGACGTGGTCAGGAATTTGAAACGCTGCTTTGTTACTTTAAAAGAAAACATCACTGGAGATGTTAGGGTGGGCATTTTTTAAAGATTTAGTGAAATGTGCCATAAATCAAAGACTGATTGAAACAGAACAGAATGTGCCTTGTTTTCCACCGTCATTTTCTATCTTCTTCCTTTGCCATTGTGAGGGTGACTCAAGAGCAGGGTTTTAAAGCGTTTGGCTCCGAAGGCCAGTTATTACTTCCTCCTGTGATCCTGTTTGAGTCAGTCTTTTTCTGCAAGAGTTTGGTGCAGGCTGAGTCTTTTCTCTGCGCTCCACTCTGCAAGACAAAAAAACATATTGCTTCACAGGCAGAGCAAGTCTGCACAATAGAAGACTTCCTTACAACTAGGCTCTGCCAAGTCTGCTCTCAGCCCTGCATGGAGTCATGTTACTCCTCAGCAAGGTCATACAGGCCTAAAATAATCACTGATGTTTATCTTTCCCAGAGGATATTAAGCACCCCCAAACACCAAGGCAAGAAAAACCTATCAACCAAAAAAAGAAAGGGTGTTAAAAATAGTTTGTACCTCAGCTATCAGTAGGAGAAGAGCATTATGGCTTTGGCTTTTCCCATTAGTATTTTGTGATATCACATGCGAAGTGCTGAATTACGCCACCATTGGGTGAGAATCAGCTTTGCTGTTTTTCATTCATGTTATACCTCTCTATTTACTTAGAAGCGGGCTGTGTACATTTCTCCCCATTGACGCTGCACCTTGGCTGCGAGGGGCTTTTACGCTACTCTGGTTGCAGGGAAAACCTGAAGACGGCTTCGTTAGGGCAGTGCTGTGACTACTTCGCAGCCTGGATGCTTGCCTAAAGGTGCGCTTGCTGGGTGCTTCATGGATTTAGATATTTGCAAGACCCTTGAGAAGGAGCAAAGTGCTGTCAGCCTGCTTCCACAGGTGGAGAAGGAGGAAGCTTGGGAGGAGCGTGAACTGGCAGCCGTCTCCTCTCTCTGCCAGGCACTGCTGGCTGCCCCGCCCCCTGCCGCTGCCTCCTGTGCTCCCAGTGGCCTGGAGCAGCTCCAGCTGAGCAGAAAGGCTGCAGGAGGAGCTGGTGATGAAGAAAGGAAGGGTGAGCAGGCCGTGGCCTGAGTCAGGCTTCTTGGGGAGAAGCAGGGACTGTTGGATACACAGGATCTAAGTCCATGTCACTGTGACTCCCACATCATTGGGATTTTACCCCGTTCAAGGGTGCCAAGCACTGCTGTTAACCATCTGCAGGGCAGGAAAGCAAATATCCAAACACTTTGCAATCCATATTCCCCTGCCTTTCACTCCTGCACCTTTGAACACCCGTTTACTTCAGCCTTCCCTTCAGTGCTGTCTGTTTGGCACATCCTCTCATGCCTGCATCCCCAAATTCACAAGCCTCCTCTGACTCGCTGGGGAGCGAGAGACATTTCCTTGCCGTGGCGGTGTTCGTGAGAAGATGTGCACGCAGGCGGATGCAACAAGCTTCCCGGCAGGTTCTTTATGTTTTGACAGACTTTGCTGGAGGATTTTGCTCCAGCTTGCGCCATATGTGGTACTGGCAGATGCTATGCAAGCTTCCCACACGGCACTGGCAGTGCCTTTCCAATTTGACCCACGATCACCACCCTTCCCTGGCTCCCCTCTTCCCTCTCCCCTCCCAGCTCAGGCCAACATCTATCTTGAGCAGAGAGAGCTCTCCCTGCCAGATTGCGTGGTGGTTTTCTGATGTGAACAGATGGGACTAAGGGGGCAGGCTACATCTGTTCACTAAATTCTTCCACCTTCGCAATTGTTTGCAAATGGGGGAGAGCTCAGGGAGGCTGGGGAACTATGAGTTTGGGCTCAAAATGCTCTTTTCCTGTAACATGCCCAGAAGTGAACCCGCGCTCCATAATTAAAAGTTTGAGGCTGACGAGGAAAACACCTGCTGGTGCAAAGAGCATACCCCTTTCCCTGCAGAAGCACAGATTCCCTGCAGGACTAGGGCTAATGCTTTCTTCAGTCCAGTTTGAAAAGTCCCAAGTGATGAAATGTCCTTTGGGATGCTGTCCCACAGCATCAGAGGTGTCTCTTTTTTTGAGATTCAACATTGATGTATTTCCTGTTTTAGTTTCCTGTTGTGTTTATGTAACTGATTTTCATAAGGGCTCAGGTCTCACTTCTTCCTGATTACCAGACGTGGGCAGATGTAAATAGATAAAGGAGGCTGAACGCATATCAAAAAGTGAGACATAAGTTCTTTGCCTTTCTAACTGGTTTTTATACCCTTTAAGCATTTACAGGTCGTTATAATCCATTTTTGCTTGTCCCACTTATTTCTTGCCAGGTTCTCCATATAGTTCTTAGTTTTCCTCATAAAACATGCTGACTTGCCTCCTGGGCACAATCCTCTCTCTTTATCCTGAGTTTTCCAGGGGATGAATGATCCCCATCCCTCTCACCTTGCCATCTCTCCAGCATGGCAGCACGTTATGGGCCACTTGAGGCCATTGGGGCTGGAGCCACCTGTGCTGAGACCTAGCAAACCCACTACATGCCAGTGCCAGGCAGAACAGCCGTGTCAGATGACGATGCCCTTCCAGGCACCCAGCATCAGGAAGGATTCTGTGTCTGTGCTCGGTCCCTTTCTGCGCATCTCTGCCCAGCACATCAGTGCTGAGACTTGGAAAGCAGCTGTTGGTGTGTCGGGCCAACAAACCTGTGATAAATGCCCTCTGTTTAGTGCCCTCTGATTAATGCCCTGTGTCACAGGATTATTAATTTCTCAAGGAGACAGAGGTACCTGCATCTCATAAAAAAAGAGTATGAACTGAGAGCTTGGGTCACTCTGAGGCTCTGAGTTTGCATATTTATGACACTCGTCTGTTCTTCTTCTATAATCTCATCTTCTGAGAACCTGCACTTGGACTCCACCTTGCTGAGTCTATGTAAGCCAAGTAATTGTTTTCCCCAGGCAACAAGCTGCCATTTTTGCACCCGAGTTAAATTTCAGCTTCTTACACTAACTGCAGGTTTCTTTCTACTTGCGATATTCCTCTGTTTACATTTCTTCTTGCAGTTTCTCCAATTCTGTTAGCAGTTTGTGATTTCATTCCCGAACTGTTTATTTCTTCTTTCAGATCATTAATAAGTACTAAAGAAAAATCCACCTTAGTACAGTGGTTCATGCATTGCCTCACAGGGCAAAACTCATTACATTTACATGAGCATTAGCCTTCAGTTATGAACCTTCAGCCAGTTCCCAAACCACATCATAGTGGCCCTATTCTGGCATGCTGAATAATTTCTCCTTTAAGATTTTATCCACTGTGTGTTTTAACAAGAAAGGAAACACTCATTTTCAATCTATATTGCCTATTATTTGGGTTTCCTTTTCCCTCTAGATGTTTAGCAAATTATTAGGTCTTGACATCGTTTTCATTATTTTACTCTGAAGAGCGGCTGGATATAAAAGATTACAATTACTACAATCACTCCAGGATCAAAAAGCAGTACTGTGCTTGCTTTTCTTTGGTCTTTCACTTCCTTCCCATAAAAAAAAAATAAAAAATCAGGCACTTATTCAGTCCATTACCAAATTACCTGAAGGCTTTATGAAGCTGCCGAACAGGGCAGTCAGTATTGTGGTCAAGTTCAGTGTTAGGGGATTCAGAACAACTGCCTTTCATTCAAAGCCTGGCTTAGTGTTCGCCATGAGAATTGTGTTGGCTCCCTCTCTCTGGAAAACATGAGTATTCATATTCTTGGTGACACAGATTCCAGCTTTGGCCCCATCAGAATAAACACCTACTCTTTACGTCTGAGTTGACCATTGTGTTTGTTCCTAGATCTGAAGGGGATTGCGGTGCTGAGGAAGGCAGTGTTATATTCTTGAGTGAAACGTGTCCATTAAGTTCCAAGTGTATCTTCAAAAACTTTCTTTCTGGTGTGTATCAACAACCTTTCAAGTGATATCTGTGCTGTTACATGCGACCATATTGGACAGGAATCACTTTTTTTTGGAAGTGTAGTGAGAAATGTTCTCCTGTGCCATTCAGTCCTCCCAGATACAACAAAATTTGCTTATTTCTGTGGAGAACTTCTACAAACCTTAACAAAACACACAGGACAGCAAGGAGGAGAGGCTATGATCAAAAATGTCTTTTCATTAGGAAAAAACTACGGCCCCATAATCTGCGCAGCTATGGCAAAATTCTCACTGGCTTTAGTCAACTCTTGTTAAAAACTGGCCAGGGACGGTGGTTTTCGTGTTGTCCAAAGAGTCCGAGAAAAGACATATGATACTATAAATGATGTTTTAGGCATAGTGCTGTTTTCTTGAGCACAGAAGAGGTTTATATCTGAACTGGATGCAAAACGTGCTTTGTTGGTGGTTACAGACTTGGCTTTGCCTGTGATTAGGGAGTGACTGTGGGGTTTGAAAGGTGATGTGGGAAATGGTCCTCTCTCCTTGTTCTTTAATGAAGCAGGTGCCAGTCCTATCCTAAACCCTTGCAGGAAGTTTGGCTTAAAGAAGGAGATCTTATGCATCTATAGAGTCCTGCCATGCCCTCCTGCAAAAGATATCTTAGACATCTACAGCAGAGCTCATTTCCTTGGATCCGTTTATGGTCTGTGGAGAGAAATAAGAACACTTTGGGTAGGATTTGATATACGAAAACCCAAAATAGGTCAGAGGAAATGTACCTTAGAAATGGTTACTCTTTTCATTGAATAAAAAAAGTTTAGGGTGAATTGCTCCTGCATGGAGCTCTAAAAATAGATGGAATACGCCCTATCCCTCAGTGTTTGCCAGAGGAGGAGAAAGACAAATAAGGCCATTTAAGACAGAGGTAAAAAGCTTTTGGGGTACTTCTACAATATAAGGCAAACAGGCCCTGAGGCAGCCTGGCAGGTTTACTCTGTGCTGACACCAAGCTCACGTACAAAGCATGGACCCAGCCAGAACATACCCTCCAAAGCCTGTGAGGTGTCACCTGCCTGAGCCTGCCCCGTGTCTCAGCGTGCCACCACGCATGGCTGGACCAGCTCTGTGCCAGCCAAAGGGACAGGAGGCAGTCATGGGGCACAGCACAGAGAACTTCATGCTACACTGGAGAATGCATGTAGGCAGGGCCTGGAGCTCCCAGTCTGAACTGCTGTTGGCCACAGGGACTGATTTGCCTGGTGCAAGGGTATGTATCCACCTTTGCTTTTGGCTGGATAGCATGTCTTGTACTCAAGATTTATCCCAGTGTCTCGAACAGAGGACTTGAATGCCCTCACATCCCAGTGACACCTCTAGAAGGGCACTGAAAGCTTCACAAAGAGATCTCCAATGCAGCTCTTGCTGTAGATGACTGTGCTGGTCAGCTGTGACAGTTTGATAAAAAGATTTTGATCCCTATCAAATTTAATCCACAGGGCAGAGATTGAAGAAAAGGCGCCTTTTTTGTAAAAGGAGAGTTTATTTAGAGCCTTTTGAACATCTTGGAGCTTTTCCCTTCCTTGCCAGACTGTTAACGGTAGGAGAAAAGTATCACACTATCAGTGTTGCCAGCTCTGTGATTTTATCATGAGCCAGTGTTTGCTATTTTGCTTAAAACCCAGCTCCTAGAAACAATAGATTATGTGAGAATCTCTCAGCTCTGATTTGAAAAACAAAGAAAATTTCTAGTGCTTTTGGTGTCAGAAAAATGGTTGAAACATGACCTTGATTATATCCTAAGAAATCCAAAACCATATTTGGAATTGATTACATTTTTATGTGCATGTTTTGAAGCCAATTGTGTGATTTTCCTTTTGGAGAGGGGCATCTAACTCATGATTTTTGAATGCTTGGGGAGTGGTGCTGTTACAGTGGGGATACTGCTGATATTTCCAACTTTGTTTGAATGATTTCTGACCCAAAAAGCTTTAGCTCTTTAAAGCAAGGAAGTGGTTTGAGATTAGTAAAACATATAGGACAGATCCCACTTTATAAATGTGTGCATCACACTTTTGTTTTGAGCAGCATTGAGCAGATCCCATGCAATCCCTCAGGAGGAATTGTAATGCCTTTTCCTACGGACAGAGAATACCTGAGTTGACCACAGTATAGGCTTGATCAAAATGTTCAATGCCATGAATGTTCAGTTCTGTTAGGGATGGTGCTGAGCTCCTGGGGCTTTCAGACTTCCTAATAAGCCTCCTCAGCACCTTTCAGAATTAGGGCATTTCATTAAGACTGTGTAAATTCTAATTTTGGACAGCATAATCCCTTGTCACAGTTAGGCAGTGGTGCTGCCTGGGAAAACAGGTATGGTGTGAATTGCTGCTGTAGGATTCAGTGACTCACATATATGTGGGTTCATTCTAAGTGAGGCTGCGAGCCAAACATTTCCCCTTGGACCCCTGCCTCTGAAAGTCTGTGCTCAGCCCCAGAGAGGCTCTGAACATGCACTTTGGATGGGACAAGGACAGGGTTAAGTACGTTGTGATTCCCAAGTTGCAGAAAGCAATACCAGCCTTTGAGGGCAGCAGTAACTACTCTTTGTTAGGGAGGCATTTTTCAGTTTCTGGGTTTAAACCAAGGCAGATGATAGCAGTAGAGGATGTGGCTAATGAACCTGCTCCCTCAGGGAGCCCTGTAAAAGACACAGCCTTGGTAGATGATCCCGTTCGCTGTGATGCCAGTGTTTGTCCAGAGCACATGGTAGGTCTGGCATAGCTGCCGTGCATATAAGCGCTACCAAGACATCTTCTGTCTTTTATTTACTGAGAACATATCCTCACTTGAGCAAATCCCCTTTGGAATTACCTGCACGATGGGAGTAAGGAACATTTTTCTTGCTGAGAGCTTCATAGGCCTCTCAGATTTATCTGGTGAGCCATGCATTTGCAAAAGCACATCCTGGGTGCTTGCCAGTAATAATGTGAAAAATCACACGCGGGCTATAGCTGTTCCAAAGGCCTAATATTCTTTCCCCCAATGTAATCAAAAGACACTGTCTGAGTCCAGGAGCCAAACTGTGTCCCTGATTACTTAATTTGATGGGGTTACGTATATGGCCCCGTAATTAAATGATGCTGGCAAGACTGATGCTTGGTATAAAATTCATTATACTCTTGGAACAATTATATCTAGGGGCAGTTAGAACTATGTTTTCCACTTCCATCCTTTTCTTTATGTACTTCTTTTGTTGCTCCTTTTTGTCTTTATTGTTTTGGATAAAAATGATCAGAAGTTAATAAGCAAGAAGCACAAATTAGGAGTAAGATTGCCTCATTGATGATGGCAAGATTTGGGATGTTCAGGGATCTAGAGGCCAACTGGGTGTCTCCTACTTAGGCACCTGGTCATGGGATGGGCTTGGGTCCTGATGTTACCTTGCCGTGCCAGATTTATACTGATGGTGTGGGGGAAACATCCCCTTGAAACACATCTAGGTGTTCCGTGGGTTGTGGGCAAGTGAATCCTGGCTGCCTTGAGTGGGTTCACTGATGTCTACAAAGGAATCCTTTGTAGGATTTTTGGCCCAGTGAGGTGATGAACTTCTACTTTCTCTGTCTGCCTATTGTCAAGAACCATATAGTTACCCACAATGTTTTCAAATTCATCTATATCTCAATGTTTGGTTAAAACTGGCCAACAGCTATAAGAATTAGGGGTTAACGCGGGGCAGGTATAAGTATTCACATGTAAGTACACATGGAGTAGGACCATAGGTGCTTCTTTTCCTTAGAAAACCGAGACAAAAAAATCCTACCCTAGTAAAAGAGGAGGTCGAGGAAAAAGACAATGAGAGCCTTGTGGGGGGACTTTCTGGTTCCAGGGTGCACGAGGGCCTCATCCTGACTTCCTCTGCACACTGTAGTCCCACCAAGCACCAGCAATGGCTCAGACCCATTAACTGCTCACTGTGGCTTCTATCTGTGGTGAAACCCTCCCACTCCTGGCTTTCTTAAAATCACAGTTTTCTTCCTTGGTATGGTGGACTACCTTGGTGTAGTGCCCTTTTTGAAACATGCCCAAGACCTCTGAAGCTCCACATTCCATCAGTGGAGACTGCTAATATCATTTGCTTTAATTTAATAAGCCACAGTCACATTTTTACCTAATATATTTTGAATAGTTCTTTAGCAAGCGTGCTGCTTCAACATTTCTAGCTGAGGGCTCATAGGGCTAGTATAAATTCTTTAATTACAATACTCAGGAAGGAACTTTACGTGTGTTTAGGAGTTCAGTTAGCCCTATTGCAAGTATAAATGCAATTAACAAACTCTTCTTTGACTGCTGAATCTGAGACAATATTTAAGAAGACGAGGCTTTGATGCAGTAGAAGTTATTATCTTCAGCTTGCAAGTGAGTGTTGACACTAATGAACAGACCGTGTTATTTGTCTTCACTGGTTTCTGTCTTGAGAAGGACAAAAAATATTGAATGGAGATCCTGCAGCAATCAGGTAGATAGATTGACACGTCGTCTAAGGCAAAACATCCCATATCCCAATCCTCATCCCCAAATTTACTTCTAATTAGTAGGCTTTTAAGCACATCTTTAAGGAGGTGTTTAAGATTACCACTCAAAAATGTTTGTTTTTCTGAATCAGAGACTAGATCCTTTAAGACTGCTGTTTTCTATGTGAGAGGCATATTCAAAACTGTAAATGAGAAAACTCTTTCTGTCGCTACTGTTTTTTTGGAGAGGTTTTATTCCTGTGACATTTTTGGTTAATTAACTGACAATTAGCAGCTGAGGGGTTTACTCATTATTATTTTGCCTGCTTTTTCCCTGCTTTTCATTAAATAAATGATCCAAAGTTAAACCTGATGGATCACACCTCTCTGACATTGTTGATGGATCATTTTCTGCTCAGAATGGAAATGATTAAATCATATAAGAAAGGATCATGCTTGCTGCTTATTCTCTGGCATCATATATGGAAAAATATTGCTGTTGGTTGAATTGTCTAGTTGAAATTAGCCTTTAAAGGAAAGCAAAACAGAAGGGAATTGTGCAAGTGAGTTCATTAGGGCTTTATCAGAACAAGGAGTGAGTGGTGATCAGGGAGAAAAGACGATGGAGTTCATGTTCCTGCAGATTAATTTATCAGTCTTTATGGGCACATGAAAAGAAAATTATGGCTACCTATAAAGGTCTAATTAGGGCATCTAGTGTAAATTCTCTGCAGCTAATCTGGTACAGTTCATAAAAAGCTAACAATAAAAACATAATGATGTGTTGCATTAAATGGGCAATCTTCAGCAAATGGGGCTAAATTAAAAAAGATCTATTGGAAAAGTAGACTTTTTATAGGCCTTAAATTGAAGATAACTCATTAAATACACAATGTGTTCTGCTGTTTAGCCCAATAGTGACTAATGTACACTAGATGTGAATTCCTGCAAATGTTTCTGGTCTTGGGAATAAGTCAGAAATTCTGGTAAAACCAGTGCAAGTCACACCATGAGTACCTGGAGAATGGCTTCATTTTTTAACACTTCTTCACAATTTTGAACTTCATAATGCAGCGCAAGTCCTACTGGTGAGCATTTCTTGGTGTAAGCTGGGACAATTTCTGTGACCCAGCCTTCATAGCAAGGCCTGGAGAGGAGACATTTGAGGACTTGACAAAGGTGTGATTTAAGAATCTTATGTAAAACTTCAGTTCTGTCTGAAAGGAGTAGTTCATAGTTACTGTAATTTGGGAGTGCAGAGAGTGCGTTCTGAAAACTCATCTCTAGATGAGTTTACATTTACAAATGTGAAAGCAGTGTGAACAGAAAGGCAAATGAATTTAATCAAAGTGATGGGAAAAAGATAAATTTCCTCAGTCGTTGCTTTGATCACACCATTGTCTTTTTATCTCGTGCTTGACTTCCCCTTCTCACTCACACCAGACATCAGCTTTGTGTTTCTGCTTTGTGGGCTCTCTGGTCAGTCCCCACCTGCTCTGGTTCCATTGCCACTAACCGAATTTTTTAGTGGACTCCTTAGCCACTAATTGAATTTTTGAGGAAGCCTCTGCGGTTTGGAGGAGAGATTTTTCAAATGTACTAAACATCAAGTAACTTTTCTTTTTTCACCTTCAAACCCACTGTGAAATGGTCATGGGCAGATGCTTAGACAGAGATGAACAACCACAAAAATGCTAAGACAGCTTCCCCTTTTGCTGGCCACGGTGCTCTGCTGCGTGTCCTGCCTCTGCCACCCTTGGCAGCCAGTC